>NC_090647.1:196956494-197076494 GCF_040937935.1 Hyperolius riggenbachi | reverse complement strand
GGATTGATTTCATTAATCTGATCGGATTGGTTAGAAGATTTTTAAATGTAAAAAGAAGAGGCAAAATATAAGTTTTTTTTAAATTAACACCCCATTGTTAGAATGCATTTTAAACATGCTATTGAGATACCATGGGGCTAAAAATGTGGCTTGGTTCCCTTTAAATCTCCGTACACATGCCAGATGAATCCAGCAGGTGTACGGCAGTCCCCTCTCGACCAGCAATCCAAACCAGTGGATCCTGTTAGCTGAGCTATGGCCAAAAGCATTGTCTCCCCACTTAACGCCAAATACTGCAATCCGTCGTCCCTCAGCATAGCAACAGTACATGTCACCAGCCTGCAGCCTAGTAAATGCTCTGTCAGCCTTGGCCCTGCAATGTTCCCCCTAGGGATCGTGTATGCATGTACGGGCCTTTAGAATTGGTTCAAACCTCTGTCCCCGTCATTTACAGCAAGGATCCACCATGTCTTGCATTGATATGAATAGAAACATTCATCTCAATGGCCTCGATTCATAAAAGTGAGTGCGGTAGTTCAGAGAAGGGCGGGAAATTACCGCTAGTGGGAAATGAGGGGTTTTGCAGTGAATGCATTAAAAAAAATTCTGAGTGTGAGGTGATTGCGATACCAGTCGGTAAGTGTGCGGTGTGGTGCGGAAAGCTGTCGGTATAATTTGCTAAGTGCGGTAGTTTGCCGCTGACTTCCTACTGACAAGGTGCGTGCTGGGTAGAAGTGGGCAGTTTTAGACACACGACTTATATATTATAGATTACTATTATAATATTATATATATACATACACACACTTTTTTTAAATTATTCTTATAAATTATCTAACTCTGTGCTATTTCTATAAACCTAGGTGATATTACAACCACCCTTCCTCCTCTGTATCCTTAAAAGTTCCATAACATTACGTTCAACGGGCTCCATTTGTCACCTAAAATACTACTGTGTAGAGCAAACTCGCCAGGTCTTTGTTGGCGATAACACGTTATTTATCGCTTCCTTACTCTTTTTTTCATGAATACACTTCATTCAGTTTACAGACACAAACAACGTTTTCATTACCGCACTATTACCACATGCGTAAAACATGCGTTAAGTTTTATGAATCCACTATCAACAACATACCATGCGGTAATTTACAGTTTGGGTGATAACGCATGCGGTAATGCTTTATGAAACGAGGCCAATGTGTTTGCTGTCAATTATGCAAGTGCTGTGGTCGATCAAAGAGGCTGTATGTAGCTTTTAGCATTGGCTGGGTTTGGGGTTCTGTATCCCCCTAGGTCCCCAAAACCCGACCCAATGATGAACGGACAGGAAATTATGTCAAACGCTTTTCTGCTCCGTAGCAGAAAAATGTTTAACATTGTTGAAACAAGTCACCGGAAACTGGCCGTGTGAACTGACCCTTTTCTAAGGTGTACTACATATGTGTGACTACATATGAAAATGCTCATGGCAAAATAAAGCAGACAGGATACTTGGAAAGAAATAATTTATGTTGTCTATATGGAGAACTGGATAGAACCTATACAGAGTTTGAAACAGACTTTCATGAAACACACAAAGTAACTGCCTATAGAGCGTATCATACAACAAACAGTTGTACAATTTAAAAAAACAAACACACCAGGAAACTGAGTCTACATTATAAGCACAGCAAAACATACACATATGTAATGGAAAAACTTACAAGTGATTGCGGTGATATTCCATGATCTTCTCTATGAGAGCATCCTGCTGAGGCATGTATGTGTTCTTTGATAAGTGCTCCCTGTCAACTGCTTCATCAAAGTCTCCGATTTCAGCTAAACATGATGACAACAGATACAAAAGAAATATTTATACAAACATTGGACATGCAGTGTGCCAGTGCAATCAACTGAACTATACCTCCACAACTGAAAAAGATCTGAACACAAACTTTTTCATACGTTTTGCATGTGTGTGACCAGAACCCTGTTAACTCTTCCTCCTTTCCATACTGTTTCATTAATATCCATGTAACGTAATATATTAAGGTCACATAAAGAACATTTTGGTAGTCTATTGTATTACAGGTGTGTAGTTTGGTCCTGACCAGTACTCCTGGCATGATTAGTCAGCTAATAAACAAAGTAAGTTACACTAGCCACACATGGAACGATTGAGCAATGTTGTGCAACTTTACCAAGATCTGAGTAGTGTGAGGGATTATCTATTCAATTCACTTCCATTCAACTCACATAAATGACGTTATGTAAATTGCCCAAAAGTTGATCAGTAAACAGTTTCACATCATCCGTCTCTGATTGGAGTTTCTAAGGCCTTAAGGTGCCCATACACTCGTCAGATTGGCAGCAGATAGATAAGAAATGCATCTGATGATCTATCTAATGCGTTTTTAGAACATTTTTTACCAGGATAGAATTCCAATAGATTTCAGTTTGAAATCTATTGAAATTCGATCTGATGGCATTTTTTTGCCATCAGATTTCCATTAAGGCCAATGCAAACTGATAAGCAATCTCATCAGATCGACCTAAATTTTCCACCCTGCAAGTTCGATGGAAATCCATCGAAATCGATCGAAATCGGCCGTCGATCGGTCGATTGGCCAACCGATTTGCAATCGATCGATCGGGATCGATCGGTCGGCCAGAAAATCGGCTGAGTGTATGGGCTGCTTTATTCTATAGTCCCTTAAGGTGCGTACAGACGCACTACTAAAGAGAACGACGTCAGACCCTCCCGCTGGGCGGTCGTTCTCCCGACAGTAGTGCGTGTGTACAGTCTGTCTGCAGACTGATAAAGGTGGCCACTAACTGTCCAATTTCTAGCGAAAAATCGTTTGAGCGATCAGAAATTCTGATCGGATTGGTTGTAAATAACCTCTGTTGATGGACACAATCGATTATGAACGAGTGAAAAAAATGTCCTTCGAATGAATTTTCGTCGAATCAAAATTTGGATTTTCTTGTTGGTTGTGATAGATAGGAAGCAAAGATTGGTTCGTTGATGGTGTAGTGAACGATGTATTACAATATTTCACTTCCGATCAGAATTTCTGATCGCTCTAACGATTTTTCGCTATAAATTGGATCATTAATGGCCACCTTAAGGCTGTTTCTGAACGATCAGAAACAGCCTTATCAGTCTGCAGACAGACTGTACACACGCACTACTGTCGGGAGAACGACCGCCCAGCAGGAGGGTCTGACGGACCCGTCGTTCTCTTTAGTAGTGCGTGTGTACGCACCTTTAAAGGATACTTAGCCCTTAATTAATTCTGTAATTGAAGCTGTGTGTGGGGAAGTGCGCATAGACTTACCACACCTTCCTTAGCCCAGTGTCTGTCTCTGTTCATCTCAAAAAGGTTGCATTACAAAGTAGTGATCGGCACAGAAATAGTACGTCCGCGGGAGTATGTGTGCACTCCCAGTAGGAAGACGTAGCAGACGCGTGTGGTCACAGGTGCCCAAGCAAACATACTGCACAAGCGTGCGCAGTATATCCAGGTTGGAGGGCACGCACGCCGGCTACGTCCTCCTGAGGGAGTGCACCCCTTCAAACATATCGCGGCTGCAACAGCCCCGCCGACCACTAGTTTGGTACGGGATATTTTTAAGATAACCGGACACAGACGCCAGGCCAGGGGAGGTGTGGTAAGCCTATGCGCACCTCCTCCCCCCCCCCCCCCCCCCTTGCACACACGCATGGCACCAATTGCAGAATGAATTAAGGGCTAAGGTATCCTTTAACCACTTCCCGACCGCCCCCAGCCGATGGGCGGCGGCAAAGTCCGGGCCCAAACGACCGCAATACGCCCATCGGCGGGGGCGGCTGCGGGAGTGGCTATGCGGCGATCACGTCATTCGTGACGCGATCAGCCGCCGGGGACTGGCTCCGCCCACCGTTCGCTGTAACCCGCCGGCCGTTCGGAAGCGCCGGCGGGTTACTAGCACCCGGATCGCCGCTGAATATACAATGTATAATAGGCTTTGTAATGTATACAAAGCCTATTATACTGGCTGCCTCCTGCCCTGGTGGTCTCAGTGTCCGAGGGACCACCAGGGCAGGCTGCAGCCACCCTAGTCTGCACCCAAGCACACTGATTTCCCCCCCCCCTGCCCCCTGATCGCCCACAGCACCCCTCAGACCCCCCCCTGCCCACCCCCCAGACCACTGTTTGCACCCAGTCACCCCCCTAATCACCCATCAATCACTCCCTGTCACTATCTGTCAACGCTATTTTTTTTTTAGTCCCTAATCTGCCCCCCACTCCCTCCTGATCACCCCCCCACCCCTCAGATTGTCCCCAGACCCCCCCCCCCCTGTGTACTGTATGCATCTATCCCCCCTGATCACCTGTCAATCACCCGTCAATCACCCCCTGTCACTGCCACCCATCAATCAGCCCCTAACCTGCCCCTTGCTGGCAATCTGATCACCCACCCACACCAATAGGTCGCCCGCAGATCCGACATCAGATCACCTCCCAAGTGCAGTGTTACATCTCTTCTCTCCTCTAAACACCCACTAATTACCCATCAATCACCCATCAATCACCCCTATCACCACCTGTCACTGTTACCCATCAGATTAGACCCTAATCTGCCCCTTGCGGGCACCCAATCACCCGCCCACACGCTCAGATTGCCCTCAGACCCCCCCTCCCACTTATCAATTCGCCAGTGCAATATTTACATCTGTTATTCCCTGTAATAACCCACTAATCACCTGTCAATCACCCATCAATCACCCCCTGTCACTGCCACCCATCAATCACCCCCTGTCACTGCCACCCATCAATCAGCCCCTAACCTGCCCCTTGCGGGCAATCTGATCACCCACCCACACCAATAGATCGCCCGCAGGTCCGACATCAGATCACCTCCCAAGTGCAGTGTTTACATCTCTTCTCTCCTCTAAACACCCACTAATTACCCATCAATCACCCCCTATCACCACCTGTCACTGTTACCCATCAGATTAGACCCTAATCTGCCCCTAGGGAACCCAATCACCCGCCCACACCTCAGAACGCCCTCAGACCCCAGCCCTGATCACCTCGCCAGTGCATTGCTTGCATCTATTTCCCCCCTCTAATCACACCTTGAGACACCCATCAATCACCTCCTGTCACCCCCCTAGCACACCTACCCATCAGATCAGGCCCTAATTTGCCCCGTGTGGGCTCCTGATCACTCGGCCAAACCCTCAGATCCCCCTCAGACCCCCTTCCGATCACCTCCCCAGTGCATTGATTTCATCTATTTTCCCCTCTAACCGCCCCCTGAGACACCCATCAATCACCTCCTGTCACCCCCCTAGCACTCCTATCCATCAGATCAGGCCCAATACATCCTGTCATCTAAGAGGTCACCCTGCTTATGACCGGTTCCACAAAATTTGCCCCCTCATAGACCACCTGTCATCAAAATTTGCAGATGCTTATACCCCTGAACAGTCATTTTGAGAAATTTGGTTTCCAGACTACTCACAGTTTTGGGCCCGTAAAATGCCAGGGCAGTAAAGGAACCCCACAAGTGACCCAATTTTAGAAAGAAGACACCCCAAGGTATTCTGTTAGGTGTATGATGAGTTCATAGAAGATTTTATTTTTTGTCAAAAGTTAGCGGAAATTGGATTTTTATTGTTTTTTTCACAAAGTGTCATTTTTCACTAACTTGTGACAAAAAATTAAATCTTCTATGAACTCACCATACCCCTAACGGAATACCTTGGGGTGTCTTCTTTCTAAAATGGGGTCACTTGTGGGGTTCCTATACTGCCCTGGCATTTTAGGGGCCCTAAACCGTGAGGAGTAGTCTAGAAAACAAATGCCTCAAAATGACCTGTGAATAGGACGTTGGGCCCCTTAGCGCACCTAGGCTGCAAAAAAGTGTCACACATGTGGTATCGCCATACTCAGGAGAAGTAGTATAATGTGTTTTGTGGTGTATTTTTACACATACCCATGCTGGGTGGGAGAAATCTCTCTGTAAATGGACAATTGTGTGTAAAAAAAATCAAAAGATTGTCATTTACAGAGATATTTCTCCCACCCAGCATGGTTATATGTAAAAATACACCACAAAACACATTATACTACTTCTTCTGAGTACGGCGATACCACATGTGTGACACTTTTTTGCAGCCTAACTGTGCTAAGGGGCCCAAAGTCCAATGAGTACCTTTAGGATTTCACAGGTCATTTTGAGACATTTGGGTTCAAGACTACTCCTCACGGTTTAGGGTCCCTAAAATGCCAGGGCAGTATAGGAACCCCACAAGTGACCCCATTTTAGAAAGAAGACACCCCAAGGTATTTGTTAGGTGTATGATGAGTTCATAGAAGATTTTATTTTTTGTCACAAGTTAGCGGAAATTGATATGTATTGTTTTTTTTTTCACAAAGTGTCATTTTCCGCCAACTTGTGACAAAAAAAAAATCTTCTATGAACTCACCATACTCCTAACAGAATACCTTGGGGTGTCTTCTTTCTAAAATGGGGTCACTTGTGGGGTTCCTATACTGCCCTGGCATTTTAGGGGCCCTAAACCGTGAGGAGTAGTCTAGAAAACAAATGCCTCAAAATGACCTGTGAATAGGACGTTGGGCCCCTTAGCGCACCTAGGCTGCAAAAAAGTGTCACACATGTGGTATCGCCATACTCAGGAGAAGTAGTATAATGTGTTTTGTGGTGTATTTTTACACATACCCATGCTGGGTGGGAGAAATCTCTCTGTAAATGGACAATTGTGTGTAAAAAAAATCAAATAATTGTCATTTACAGAGATATTTCTCCCACCCAGCATCTGTATGTGTAAAAATACACCCCAAAACACATTATACTACTTCTTCTGAGTACGGCGATACCACATGTGTGGCACTTTTTTGCACCCTAACTGCGCTAAGGGGCCCAAAGTCCAATGAGTACCTTTAGGATTTCACAGGTCATTTTGCGACATTTGGTTTCAAGACTACTCCTCACGGTTTAGGGCCCCTTAAATGCCAGGGCAGTATAGGAACCCCACAAATGACCCCATTTTAGAAAGAAGACACCCCAAGGTATTCCGTTAGGAGTACGGTGAGTTCATAGAAGATTTTATTTTTTGTCACAAGTTAGCGGAAAATGACACTTTGTGAAAAAAACAATTAAAATCAATTTCCGCTAACTTGTGACAAAAAAAAAAAAAACTTCTATGAACTCACCATACTCCTAACGGAATACCTTGGGGTGTCTTCTTTCTAAAATGGGGTAATTTGTGGGGTTCCTATACTGTCCTGGCATTTTAGGGGCCCTAAACCGTGAGGAGTAGTCTTGAAACCAAATTTCTCAAAATTACCTGTGAAATCCTAAAGGTACTCATTGGACTTTGGGCCCCTTAGCGCAGTTAGGGTGCAAAAAGTGCCACACATGTGGTATCGCCGTACTCAGGAGAAGTAGTATAATGTGTTTTGGGGTGTATTTTTCCACATACCCATGCTGAGTGGGAGAAATATCTCTATAAATAGACAATTGTGTGTAAAAAAATTAAATTGTCATTTACGGAGATATTTCTCCCACCCAGCATGGGTATGTGTAAAATTACACCCCAAAACACATTATACTACTTCTCCTATCAAATCTATATTCCAATCTAATGTTTCTCAACATTATCATATCATATACCCCTTTATTAATGGCTGTGTTGGAGAACCACCTAATTTGGGTAATGCCATCTTAAAGGAATACTGTAGGGGGGGTCGGGGGAAAATGAATTGAAGTTACCCGTGGCTTCTAATGGTCCCCCGCAGACATCTTGTGCCCGCGCAGCCACTCCCCAATGCTCTGGCCCCGCCTCCGGTTCACTTCTGGAATTTCAGACTTTAAAGTCTGAAACCACTGCGCCTGCGTTGCAGTGTCCTCGCTCCCACTGATGTCACCAGGAGCGTACAGCGCAGGCACAGACCATACTAGGCCTGCGCAGTACGCTCCTGGTGCCATCAGTGAGAACGAGGACACTGCCGCGCAGGCGCAGTGTTTTCAGACTTTAAAGAGTAACTGTCAGGCTGCAGAAGCTAATTTAAACCTCTATTCTCCTGTGTTAAACAGTTTAGACAGAAGCCAAAAAGGCATTACTAAAGATAAAAATCTCTCTTACATTTGATGTGTGCTTATCAGCAAAGCTAAGCTCCTAAGGAGGACGCAAGCCGCATTCCATACTGCAAAGCATTCTGGGGCCCTCCCCTCGGCTGCTAAGGAGAAGACGGGATCAAGTTTCAGCAGCTTCTAACTCAGTCCAGCCACAGCACAGATAAATCTCCGGGCAGAGTACACTGCAGGAGTCCGCTATTGTTCCTAGCCACATGGCTCATTAATATTCACTGCACACTGTGTTATTCTGTACCAGCTCCTCTGTGATCAGGAAGCAGGCAGGACATGACGACACATTTGGCTTCACAAACATGGAACCTGCCATGGGCTGTCAGGAGCATCATTCTCTGCATATACTATATAAAAATTCTGTGAAATCCAAACGTGGACAGTGAAATGCATATGTAATGTAAGTACAGCCAATCTTTAGCTACTGATATATGTGTTTATTCTCTCTGAGACCTTATACCTAACAGCTCCTCTTTAAAGTCTGAAATTCCAGAAGTGAACCGGAGGCGGGGCCAGAGCATTGGGGAGTGGCTGTGTGTGTGTGTGTGTGTGTGTTCCTCCAACATCCCAAAAACACTGATAGGTTAACTGGCTTTCCCCCTGCAATGAGAATAGAACTATGGTGGGGATTAGATTGTGAGCCCCTCTGAGGGACAGTTTTAAGGGCCTGAGCCCACTGACGAAGTTGTGTCAACTCTGTCTGTTTTTTCAGCATCTGTAATTGATGTGTAACTGAAAAGCGGTCACACTTGTGTCAGTGGGCTCAGGCCCTAGGGATACTGTACTGAGAGAAATACATGCCCTGACACGGACTGCTGACTTTTCCTAGAAACACACGCTCCCTGGTTGTCATGCTAATTCTACTAATTCTGTAGCTATGGCATTATGACTGAAATGTGTTTTCACCTTTAGTTACTTCTCTACAGCCGCCCACCATCTGATGATTCAAACAATTGGGTATGTTTCTGTTTAAAACTCATTTCCAGAGTATTGGAAGAGGAAATGTATGCATCAGGCTGTTAAGAGTCACTGATCCACAACAATCATGCAACCAGTGGCATCAGAATTTACAGCATGCATACTTCTTTCTGACCGGATACCCAAAGCAGCAGAGCCGTAGGATAAGCATGACAGCTAGCACACAGTATGTGCAGATGGGGTGCATCATAGCAGCACACATATCTGTCTTATAACAGTTCTCTTCAGAGGCCACAGTGTGGCTTGCACAAGCACCTACATGCTTTCAGCCTGTACAAACAAGTTCCATGGATAGTTGGATCAATGCCTTGTTTCTGATGAAAGAAGTATAACAAACAACAAAATCCTTCAAGCAGAACTGCAGCGTATTATGTGAACTTTTTGAATATTAATAGCTGGCTACCCTATTGGTAACTGGCTTACCCTATAACTTCCTGTGTAAAGACACTTGTTTTCCACCCCTCCAACACACATCCACGCCCACCAGACATCAGTTTTTCAGTCTACGTTGACTGGACCATAGATGACAGGTGTAAAGCAATGTACAATCCTGTCCTATCTGTTGCCCAAAACCATCTTCATAGATTTTTTCAGGCTTCAGTGTTGGTTTGAGCCTTTTACTGGCAAGCTGTTTGTCTTCTGGCCGAGCAACTTATTCTGCTGTATGGAGAGTGAAGGAGGGCTAGGTGTAAGTGCATAGTCCACAACTGTCCCGTTTTCGTCGGGATTCTCCGGATTTTGGGGGGCTATCCCGGTATGAGCCCCCAAGTCCCGGGCGGCTGTCAGTATTGACAGCCGCCCATAACAGGAGGGGAGCAGCGCAGTGGAGGGAAAGCTGTGGGCAGCGGCAGAGAAGGGGGCCACCTCCCCCCCTTCCCTCGCCTTAGGGTGCTCTGCCTCCCTCGCTCTCCCCTCCGAAACTAAGTGTGGCGGCGTTTGGCACTTGGCAGCGGGCGGGACTTACCTTCCGTGTGCTCCAAGAACCGGACGGAAGTTCTGGTTCTGCAGCCGCTGCTCTGGTCTGGATCAGACCAGAGTAGTGGCAAATCATCCCGCGCCGGCTACGGGACGGGACAGAGACACGGAAGGTAGGTTCCGCCCCTCTGCCAGCCACCGCACTTATTTCTGGAGGGGACAGCGAGGGAGGGAGAGCACCCTAAGGTGAGGGAAGGGGGGGGGATTGCCCCCCTTCTCCACCGCTGCCCACGGCTCTCCCTCTTCTCTGCACTGCTCCCCTCCAGGGGATGGGCGGGGGACCTGGCTACCTATTCTGAGCACATATACACCTGCCTACATATACTGGCTACATATACACCTGCCTACATATACTGGGGACATATACCCCTGCCTACATATACTGGGGACATATACCTCTGATTACATATACCCCTGACTACATATACTGGGCTACCCCTGGCTACATATACTAGGCATATATACACCTGCCTACATATACAACCTGCCTACATATACTGGCTACATATACACCTGCCTATATACTGGGACATATGCACCCTGGCTACATATACTGGCCACATATACCCCTGACTACATATACTGGGCACATATTCCCCTGGCTACATATACTAGGCACATATTCCCCTGGCTACATATACTAGGCACATATCCCCCTGGCTACATATACTGGGCACATATACCCCTGGCTACATATACTGGGCACATATACCCTTGGCTACATATACTGGAGACATATACCCCTGGCTACATATACTGGGCACACATACCCCTGGCTACATATACTGGGCACACATACCCCTGGCTACATCTACTGGGCACATATACCCCTGGCTATATATACTGGGCACATATCCCCCTGACTACATATACTGGGCACATATCCCCCTGGCTACGTATACTGGGCACATATCCCCCTGGCTACATATACTGGGCACATATACCCCTGTCTATATATACTGGGACATATGCACCTGGCTACATATACTGGGCACATATACCCCTGCCTACATTTACCCCCTGACTACATATACTGGGCACATATACCCCTGACTACATATACTGGGGACATATACCTCTGGCTACATATACTGGGCACATATATCCCTGGCTACATATACCTCTGGCTACATATACTGGGCACATATATCCCTGGCTACATATACTGGGGACATATACCTCTGGCTACAGATACTGGGCACATATATCCCTGGCTACATATACTGGGGACAACTGGCTGTTTGTCATTATGTGCATTTACTGGTGAAAAGCTGTCTCTTATATGCATTTACTGGTGAAAAGCTGTCTCTTATTATGTGCATTTACTGGTGAAAAGCTGTCTCTTATTATGTGCATTTGGTGGTGAAAAGCTGTCTCTTATTATATGCATTTACTGGTGAAAAGCTGTCTCTTATGTGCATTTAGTGGTGAAAAGCTGTCTCTTATTATGTGCATTTACTGGTGAAAAGCTGTCTCTTATTATGTGCATTTACTGGTGAAAAGATGTCTCTTATTATGTGCATTTAGTGGTGAAAAGCTGTCTCTTATTATGTGCATTTACTGGTGAAAAGCTGTCTCTCATTATGTGCGTTTACTGGGGAAACACTGTCTGTCATTATGTGCATTTACTACATTTAATTTAATTAACTACATTAGCTGGTATAACTACATTACAGTTAGCCCCACCCACGGGCAGGGTATATGAGGGATATATTTATTAAAAAATATAAGGGCATCAAAATTTAAAAAAAAAATCTTCAAAAAACTTTATGGTAGGTGTGACTTGGGGGTGTGGTTAGGGGGTGTGGCCTGTGTCCTGATTTCTAATTTTAAAATGTTGGGAGGTATGCAAGTGGCATCATGCTGCAGGAGCTTCCTTCTGAAGTTCTGAAAGGGAACATGCCCCCGAAGATTTACATTTGTCTCCGCGTAAAATGCACTATAAATTACTTTTTCCATTTCCAGAGTAAGCAATTCTGATTGCACCAACCCGCAGGCTACAGAGATCTTACTCTACAAGTGGATGTGTTCTGCCAACATAAAAGCTGTGTCTATTCCCTTACAACCCAGGCCCAATAAGTAAGTAATAAAACAGCATAAAATGTACATAAAACAAAGTTGTAAAACATTTAGTCTTGAATAGATATGACTTGGTAAGGGATATGGCAACATAAAAACAGACAGAATACATTCTATCAGGCCCACAGATGGATTAGGTAACTGGCTGGGAGAGGAAATGGTTTGGGATGAATGGAGTTAAGAGAACTGCATTACCATCTGCAAAGCTAAACCAGGATTCAGAACTTGAGCTTTTACCAAACATACAAATACTGCCAGAAGCAGATTAACACAATTTCAAAGAAAGTGTGAGAAGCATAAAAATGGATATAAAAACTTACATTGTACTATATGTGAAATTAAGAGTGCAGCACTGCTTTCATTACACGTTAGTCGGCCCTGTGCCAAATCCTGCTTTACTTGCAGCGCAAAGAGGTACCTGCAGAGAGAAAAGAGAAGACAACATTAGCAGGCATGCTCTGAAACACTGACCAGGCTGCTTTCTCTCCTACACACAAGTCAAATAATGCATGGCTATCATATATTGCGGGCACTGAAACTTGACCTGAGGAAGTTAGTGATAAACAGTTCACGAAACAGCTTGCCATAATGAAATCAAATGTTAATTTTATCAATTTTGTGTCATCTTTGAGGTAAGCCACCTCTTGCTTTACTTTTTATTGATTTTATAATATTTTTTTTTTTATGGGCGAGTCAATTAATGCCTTCTGCATAATCCAGTGGGGGTGATGAATGGAGACTACTGTAAAGGGCAAAGAGTTTTCAACTTTTATATAAAATGCAGAATCTGACTGGTGGCTACAGGCAACAGATTATCATCTGGTCTCACTATATTTGCTCTAGTATTCATAACCCAATCCCAGGGATAGTCGAGCAGTACTCGGGTCTCGGTTTGAATCTTGGCCCGGATGCTATCTGTAGGTTTGTATGTTCCCCCAGTGTATATGTGGGGATTCCTCTGGTGCACTGGCTTTCTCCCACATCCCAAAAACATACTGATGTTGGTTTCTATAAAAATTGGCCTTAAAGAGACACTTAAGCCAGAAAAAAAATGAGTTTTACTCACCTGGGGCTTCTATCAGCCCCCTGCAGCAGTCCTGTGCCCTCACAGCCACTCACTAATCCTCTGGTCCCCCGCTGCCAGCTAGTTTCGTTTTTGCCGACAGGCCCGTCAGTGAGTGGCTGTGAGGGCACAGGACTGCTGCAGGGGGCTGGTAGAAGCCCCAGGTGAGTGAAACTCATTTTTTTTTCTGGCGTAAGTGTCCCTTTAATAAATAATGTGGATATTAGACAATGACTATAGTAGCTATTAAGCTGTGGGAGACATGAAGTGACTATGCACTCTGCAAAGTGCTATAGAAGACATCAGAGCTACATAAATTATTAAATAATAATAAACATCATGAAACATATCTTAAAAAAACACAAATTAAAGTATGTGCAGAGAATAAGTAAACTTTTCCATTATGCCTAATCAGATAATTAATGAACATTTCTACAAAATCAATTTAGAGCCATTAATGAAAACAAACGTTTAATTCAATTCTTCCATACAATTAAGCGTTTCATTCCAATTCCAAATCATTTGGTTGGATAGTGCGTGGACATCATTAATGACAATTCTGTTTGCAAAGTGAGACTACATAATTCAGCAAAATTGTTCCTGGTGCAGCCTCACTGTTGTCAATGACACAATACTGTATTACAGACCGGCAGTGTAATGTTACATAGATGTGTCCAGCCGCATTCTGAACACTATGGCCTATTCGATATAATTTTAGTTTGGCAAAGCTATGCAAGTAATACCGGTAGTTTGTCTTCTTATGGAAAGTGCTTTCACCAGACAATTTTTATTTAATCAACTGCTGAAACCACTTATCCGTGTAAATCGTCTAAAAAGTTTGTATTCCTTTTATTGACGTGAGCTTGTTTGTACATTCATAGCACAGAGCTCCAGTGGGAAAAGATAATATTGCAGAACTACACAGAGCACACTCTCGACAGAACTATTATCTGAACAGAAATCTGTGCAAATGAGCTGAAAATGATGTTCTTTCTTGTGGGAATTTAAGTACGTGAAACCAGTTGTTTGTGCCCTTTGGAGGAATTTCCCAGATCAATAATCTAGTGATTCGCTCCAGCAGCCAGACATGAGCATTATTCAGCAGGGCATGAAAACTACAAGCTGGCTAACTGGCAGTGTACAGTGTTGTGTGTCAGCCTCTCCCAGACAAGAGCTCATTGACTTACATGAATCTCCTCCTCTGTCTCAACAGTGGCATGATAACTGAGAGAGAGAACAATACCAAACACAATGACTTAACTGCACAGGACAGGGATATTTACTTCCAGTATTTATCTATAGAAGTTCCAACACATTACACAATGCTTTACAGCCATGTCACACGAGCGTCTGTACTGCCGAGAACTTGCTACATCTGTACAGGCTATGAAATGTCACAGCAACACGTGTCTAACATGTCTGCATCATTTCTGTGGACAATTCTCCTGCAGCGAAAATGGATTGTTATTAGCAGTTCTGGCAGGCTGACAGTGTCATTGGCGACAGTCATTCCTAATCGTTACATGTCATGGTAACGTGTTACAATATGTCTAAAGTCATGTTACAACAGTCTCCTGTGTGCCATGGTCCTCAAAGAGTACATAGAACCATTCACATCGATCCTTATTCACAAAGGAGCTCACAACACACACACACACACACACACACACACACACACACACACACACACACACACACACACACACACACACACACACACACACACGGCTGGTGTCAATTAATTTACAGTATGACTATGGGAGGGAGTTTTAGGCTAACACTGCCAGTGGTGGGATATTGGTAAGATGATGGAGTTAACCCAGTGTTTCTCAAACCTGTCCTAGTGACTCCCCCCAAGGTGCATGTTTTGCAGGCAACCTCACCTATGCACAGGTGGGGTAATTAGTGTCTCAGCTAAGTGGATTCCATATAGCTGAGACACTAAATACCCCACCTGTGCATAGGTGAGGTTGCCGCCAAAACATGCACCGTTGGGGAGTCACAAGGACAGGTTTGAGAAACACTGAGTTAACTGTTTAGCCACAGTACTCTGTGGTGGCCACAAGTTTTCCTAATTTTCCTCAAAATTATTAGTAGTTTCTTTTAAATGTCATGAATGTCATAAGAAACACTTAGCAGTGCTATCCTGAAAACCAAAATCCATTATTTGATCCAGACCTCCTGCCATTTGGCAGGCCCAGCAGTTGCAAATTGGGTCCCCTATAACTTTGGTTGGATTTCTAATCACCTCTCGTAACAATTTTCAGCACACCATAGCACACAATAAACAATATTCTATAATGCATCAAGAAATGTGAAGCTGCAATTACAGCACCTTGCAGTGTGTGCTGGCCCATCCATTCACAGGCGAGGACACTATGGTAACATCAATAAGCCAGTGGTTCCTACCATAAGCAGTTCTCCTCTATGAGTCCCAAAGTTCTTCAGATCTCTGGTGTGTAGAGATGGTCAAGGAGATGCTAGAAACACCAATTTGATGCTATTGTAATTTTATGCAAATGCAGTTTGTAATGGGACCGCTTTAATCAGCTATTACATTTGATTGGTCAAATTCCAAGCTGCATAAATCTGCAAGAAATTTACATAAAATATGTATAAATTAAAAAATTCTCAGCATCTCGTTGACCAACTCTACTGTCATGCTCTATCACTAGGTGGCTGGGCCCTCTGCGGCTAACAGGATGAAACACCACCAGCAGACTGCTAACAATGATTCTGCGCAAAGGAACTGAATGTACTATAATTAGCAGTGACACAAATGTTTTTTGCTAAATTTGTTGCTTCATTTTTAGGTTGAGATTTTCTGCACAGGTGAATCAGATGGACATTAATTCATTGCAAATAGCTTTATTTGCATAACAAATCATATTTATAAAAAATACTGTATTTGTGCTCTGGAACTTAATGATCAACTAACTTAATATCAGTATAACCATATCATCAGCACAGGTGGCTGTGTGAATGAACACAGCTGAAATCACTCTATCAAACTGATTGAAAGACAAGGGTAAACCGATAGAGTGGCAGTTGTGCCTGTAATAACTGTATTCTTCTGTTAGCAATCACTACCGCTAACGAAACATGTGCAGCCATCAAAACACAGCCAGTCAAGCCAAAGCCCACAAGTTGTGATCAACGCTACCCACTAACGAAAGTGCCCATACACGCGTATATTTCCCTAAAATACTGCAAACCAATCAACCCCTCTCTGATCAGACTCTGATCGGATTAAGATTGATTCCTTCCACACTACTGTGTCAGTAGCTTGAACTTTGACGTTTTGCGCTCAGCTGATGTAATTTATGTGTCTCTCCTCTGCACTTTTAACAAGTCTATGTTCTTTTTTTTTTTTAAACTCAGACATTTGGCAGATATTAATAATTTAATTAACTTATATGCTCCCAGTTTGAATCGTTCCTTTTTAATGTAAAGCTCTTTTGTTAGAGCTGCAAGGATCGATGGGTGTCAGCGGTAGTAACTCACCCATTTACTCGTAAATCATTAGAGGTCTCAAACGGCAAAACCGCTGTACTTAATGGTTCCTTATTTTGAGGTGGCTGCCAAGTAGGGGGCAGGCCGCAGCAACGCGGGTTTCGGAACGCTTCAGATACAAATAGGAGTGGCAGTCTTGTCAATGGAACAGGGACGACATTTCAAACCTCTAATGATTTGCAGATGAGGAGGATCCTTGCAGCTCTGACACATAGCTTTACATTAAGGGTTCTTTCGCCCTTATTATTGTACAAGCTTCAGAAAGGTTCATTATCAGTCAGGTTTTGGCACAGAATCTAATCTCCAGCCAGAGCAAACTGCAGAAGTTATGAAGATGAAGGGTCAACACTGAATATTGACTCTTTGCATAAATGTTATGTAAATGCCAATAAAAGCCTTTAAAACTTATGAATGTTCCTTCAGTATTGCATAGAAACGTAAAAGAAAATGTAAAAATGCTGAAACAGCAAAGTTAGCAAAAGCAACATTTGTGTCACTGCCAAAACTATGACTGTAAAGCGTTGAAACAATAGAATCACCCAGGTGTTGGGTAAAACCCCTTTAACAGTTCTCACCTAAAACGTCTGTTCAGAAAAAGCCTGTTCTGTGTGGAGACATATAACAGACATTTGTCTGTAGTTTGATTTTTTTTTTTTTACTATTTTTTCCCCTAAGCGCATGATACAGACTGTTGGCTACAGTGCAGTGCAAGTACAGCTGTGCGCTTGTCAGAGTGAGGCAGACTAGCATTGTACTGTAGGACATGTTTCACTCCATAGCATCCCACGAAAAGCGAAAAGCAATGTTTTCCCCTGTAGGTTAGCTAGGATGTCTAGTTTTGTTTTACTAGGAGTTACATATTGCAGTTGAACATTTAAAAACAAATATGACAAGCTCTTAAGTAGGCAGATCTGTGCCGTTAGTAGCACACTGCCAGAATGACTGAAATGCTTCATAGAGCTTGGAAGGAAATTGCCAGCTGGACAAGTTCTTATAATTCATAACCTGCCAAACCAACATTCTTGTAAGCCAAACACTGGAGCTTCAATGCTGGCTTTCACATAAATGCTTTCTGAAGAGCATTTGCAATATTTGCAACACTGCAGCTTCAGAAGCAAGAAGTTTACTCTTCTATTGGTTTTCCAGGCTGTCTAATAACAGGGACAGTTCACAGGGAAATTATCTAGTAGTTTTAAAGCTGCACATTTGTTAAACCAATGCAGGAAAAATTGAAACAAAACTGCGGCAGAAGGGGAACAGTGGCTTTGAGCAACCAATCGGAACCCCTAATCAAAGCATCTGTTGTACTTTTGCACCAGATTTACTTCAATTCTCCTTGCACTAGTTTTGGTAAATGTGACAAGAAATGGTACTGTATGTTGTGTAAAAGAGATATGAGGAAAGCATATAAATACTTTTTATTCTAAATGAAAAGAAGTAATGTTGTAGGTGTCCTCTCTAGATATATGTTGCTGCCCTTTAAACAAAGTGCTCCACTAAATGCATCTGAGGTATAAGCCAAGAAATGAACAACAGTTCCACCAAATATTGGCAATCAACTACAGTGTGAATGGACCCAAAAACTTCTGACACTAAGCTCAACCCATAAAACCATGGAACTCAGGCAGTTACTCTGTGAGGGGAACATCACTAGCAGGGCCTCTCCTGAATGTAGTTATCAGTACATTGCATGGAGTTATTCACAAGTCAGAATCTGCTGTGTTAGCAAGATCAGGCCAGCAAGAAAACTACAAGCAAGATCTGGCCAGCAAGAAAACTACAAGAAAGATCTGGCCAGCAAGAAAACTACAAGCAAGATCTGGCCAGCAAGAAAACTACAAGCAATATCTGGCCAGCAAGAAAACTACAAGAAAGATCTGGCCAGCAAGAAAACTACAAGACCTGGCCAGCAAGAAAACTGCAAGATCTGGCCAGCAAGAAAACTGCAAGATCTGGCCAGCAAGAAAACTGCAAGATCTGGCCAGCAAGAAAACTGCAAGATCTGGCCAGCAAGAAAACTACAAGCAAGATCTGGCCAGCAAGAAAACTACAAGCAATATCTGGCCAGCAAGAAAACTACAAGAAAGATCTGGCCAGCAAGAAAACTACAAGACCTGGCCAGCAAGAAAACTGCAAGATCTGGCCAGCAAGAAAACTGCAAGATCTGGCCAGCAAGAAAACTGCAAGATCTGGCCAGCAAGAAAACTGCAAGATCTGGCCAGCAAGAAAACTACAAGCAAGATCTGGCCAGCAAGAAAACTACAAGCAAGATCTGGCCAGCAAGAAAACTACAAGCAAGGCAAGATCTGGCCAGCAAGAAAACTGCAAGATCTGGCCAGCAAGAAAACTGCAAGATCTGGCCAGCAAGAAAACTGCAAGATCTGGCCAGCAAGAAAACTGCAAGATCTGGCCAGCAAGAAAACTGCAAGATCTGGCCAGCAAGAAAACTACAAGCAAGATCTGGCCAGCAAGAAAACTACAAGCAAGATCTGGCCAGCAAGAAAACTACAAGCAAGGCAAGATCTGGCCAGCAAGAAAACTACAAGCAAGGCAAGATCTGGCCAGCAAGAAAACTGCAAGATCTGGCCAGCAAGAAAACTGCAAGATCTGGCCAGCAAGAAAACTGCAAGATCTGGCCAGCAAGAAAACTGCAAGATCTGGCCAGCAAGAAAACTCCAAGATCTGGCCAGCAAGAAAACTGCAAGATCTGGCCAGCAAGAAAACTGCAAGATCTGGCCAGCAAGAAAACTACAAGCAAGATCTGGCCAGCAAGAAAACTACAAGCAAGGCAAGATCTGGCCAGCAAGAAAACTGCAAGATCTGGCCAGCAAGAAAACTACAAGCAAGATCTGGCCAGCAAGAAAACTACAAGCAAGATTCTGGCCAGCAAGAAAACTACAAGCAAGATCAGGCCAGCACGAAAACTACAAGCAAGGCAAGATCTGGCCAGCAAGAAAACTGCAAGATCTGGCCAGCAAGAAAACTACAAGCAAGATTCTGGCCAGCAAGAAAACTACAAGCAAGATTCTGGCCAGCAAGAAAACTACAAGCAAGATCTGGCCAGCAAGAAAACTACAAGCAAGACCTGGCCAGCAAGAAAACTACAAGATCTGGCCAGCAAGAAAACTACAAGCAAGGCAAGATTTGGCCAGCAAGAAAACTGCAAGATCTGGCCAGCAAGAAAACTGCAAGATCTGGCCAGCAAGAAAACTGCAAGATCTGGCCAGCAAGAAAACTCCAAGATCTGGCCAGCAAGAAAACGGCAAGATCTGGCCAGCAAGAAAACGGCAAGATCTGGCCAGCAAGAAAACGGCAAGATCTGGCCAGCAAGAAAACTGCAATATCTGGCCAGCAAGAAAACTGCAAGATCTGGCCAGCAAGAAAACTGCAAGATCTGGCCAGCAAGAAAACTGCAATATCTGGCCAGCAAGAAAACTACAAGCAAGATCTGGCCAGCAAGAAAACTGCAAGATCTGACCAGCAAGAAAACTACAAGATCTGGCCAGCAAGAAAACTGCAAGATCTGACCAGCAAGAAAACTGCAAGATCTGACCAGCAAGAAAACTGCAAGATCTGACCAGCAAGAAAACTGCAAGATCTGGCCAGCAAGAAAACTGCAAGATCTGGCCAGCAAGAAAACTGCAAGATCTGGCCAGCAAGAAAACTGCAAGATCTGGCCAGCAAGAAAACTGCAATATCTGGCCAGCAAGAAAACTACAAGCAAGATCTGACCAGCAAGAAAACTACAAGCAAGATCTGACCAGCAAGAAAACTACAAGCAAGATCTGACCAGCAAGAAAACTACAAGCAAGATCTGACCAGCAAGAAAACTACAAGCAAGATCTGACCAGCAAGAAAACTACAAGCAAGATCTGGCCAGCAAGAAAATCACAAGCAAGATCTGGCCAGCAAGAAAACTGCAAGCAAGGTCTGGTCAGCAAGAAAACTGCAAGCAAGGTCTGGTCAGCAAGAAAACTGCAAGCAAGGTCTGGTCAGCAAGAAAACTGCAAGCAAGGTCTGGCCTGCAAGAAAGCTGCAAGCAAGATTTGACCAGCAAGATAACTGTATGCAATGGCCCAAACAATTATGTTAACCCGTAGCTCTATGTTATACAGGCAAGTACACTCACTTGTGGACAAAATACTTTTGACACACACCGGTATGTACTACCAGTAAATGGATATTCTACCAGCCGAATCAATATTCCTGCTAAGAGAAACACTGGGGAAAGACACTTGCCTGCTATGGATATATCTGTGTGACAGGGTCTTTACATTGAAACTAAATAAAACTGAAACTAATTAAAGCCCCTATACAGCTACAATGTATTAATCTAACATGTCCCTCTCACCCTTGCTCAGCAATAAATGTGAAAGTGCCTAAATGTACACAAACCGATGGACATGTGGTCAACGCAGCAATCTGTAGTGCTGAAATAACAGTGCAGCTCTCCTTAAAAACTACAGAAAGTTTGTTGCACAAACTCCACCTGTAACCATGTGATTTTTATACCTGCTTAATATAATATAGACCCACCTTAAGGTAGTACAATAGTTATTGGCTGTGATAAAATTCTCCAGGTGATCCTTATTTAATTCCTATGCAGTGGAAATCCTACTGCTCCTCTTCCCCGTTCATACAAAAGAATATGGATTACTGGCCAAGCCTGGCCTACATGCTCAAACACTGATCTTTCATTAGAAAGATGGTTCACTGCACTTTCCAGCTCACTTTACGTTTTTTCATGTACTGTACACTTATAACGTCTATCTTTCTATGCAAAGCAATGACAGAATTTGCAGACCTGGTTAATTCCTCTTGTAGCTGGGTGTGATCCGGAGGGAAGAACTTCACAACAAATTTTAGAACTACAGTCTTGGGTCCTGAAAAAAAAATTAAAAGAATATAGAACACCATTTTACAATGCTATTCAGTATATTGTTGTCGTGAAGAGGTAATAATATTCACATATAGTTAATATATATATATATATACTTACTTCTAACTTGCTTTATGATTGGCTTGATAAGGTCCAACCACACCTGAAAAAAAACATAACATTTTAAAAAAAGTGTATTATTATTTTCACACAATTATTTTATTATGATTATTTCTTTTTATATACAACAGAATACTCAGTCTTATTTACTGCAGCAATAAAGCAGAAAAGGGTGATAGCATATGTTATCACAACCTGACCTTCGCAGCCCTGGATTTTACCTAAGGAGAAGGAAAAAAAGTGGAGATGGAATTCATCACAGGAACTCTGGAATGCACTACCGTGACACTGGAATGCTAAATACACTACGGTGTGTGCACTGGAAAACTAAAATACACCAAATGTACCGGCAAACTGGAATACACTACAGGGTGCACTAGGAAACCGGAATATAGTACAGGGTGCCTGAGAAACTGGAATACACTACAGGGTGCCTGAGAAACTGGACTACACAACAGGGTGCTATTGGAAACCAGAATACAGTACAGGTTGCACTGGTAAGCTGGAATCTAGAACAGGGTGCACTGTAAAATTGGAGTACACTACAGGGTGCACTGTGAAATTGGAATATACTACATGGATACATTGTGAAAATGGAATACATTACGAGGTGCACCGGGATCCAGCAAACCCTGACTGGATTAATGAACATGTGCCTGCTATTAAGCGGTAGGCCCTTGCATTTAATTTGAATATTCACTCTGTGGCTGCATGGGCTACCTCTTGGTGGTCCAGTTTCCTCCCACTACCCACAAAACATATTGGAAGGTTAAAAAAAATATACTAGGACATTGGATTCTGAGCCCCACTAAGAGACAGTAATGTGAACTGCTCAATATGTAAACCGATTAAAACATGCAAACAAAGTGTCAACGCTCTATTAATGTGCAAATACAAGCTGTATTTATTTAATGACTCATGGACAATTTTTAAGCACTATATTCGAAGTATGAAAAGTTTTTTGGCTGAACAGCTACAATACCACTACTCAAAGTATAACAACCATTGTTTGCTGCCATAGGATAACAAAAAAAATGAAAAAAGAAGCATAGGCAGTACACACAGCTTATCAAATAAAGATTTATTTGAGCAAAGTCTCTTGCTTGATAACTACAGTGGTGTGAAAAACTATTTGCCTCCTTCCTGATTTCTTATTCTTTTGCATGTTTGTCACACTTAAATGTTTCTGCTCATCAAAAACCATTAACTATTAGTCAAAGATAACATAATTGAACACAAAATGCAGTTTTAAATGATGGTTTTTATTATTTAGTGAGGAAAAAAAACTCAAAACCTACATGACCCGGTGTGAAAAAGTGATTGCCCCCCCTTGTTAAAAAATAACTTAACTGTGGTTTATCACACCTGAGTTCAATTTCTGTAGTCACCCCCAGGCCTGATTACTGCCACACCTGTTTCAATCAAGAAATCACTTAAATAGGAGCTATCTGACACAGAGAAGTAGACCAAAAGCACCTCAAAAGCTAGACATCATGCCAAGAGCCAAAGAAATTCAGGAACAAATGAGAACAAAAGTACTGTAATTGAGATCTATCAGTCTGGTAAAGGTTATAAAGCCATTTCTAAAGCTTTGGGACTCCAGCGAACCACAGTGAGAGCCATTATGCACAAATGGCAAAAACATGGAACAGTGATGAACCTTCCCAGGAGTGGCTGGCCGACCAAAATTACCCCAAGAGTGCAGAGAAAACTCATCCGAGAGGCCACAAAAGACCCCAGGACAACATCTAAAGAACTGCAGGCCTCACTTGCCTTACTTAAGGTCAGTGTTCACATTTCCACCATAAGAAAGAGACTGGGCAAAAACGGACTGCATGGCAGATATCCAAGGCGCAAACCACTTTTAAGCAAAAAGAACATTAAGGCTCGTCTCAATTTTGCTAAAAAAACATCTCAATGATTGCCAAGACTTGTGGGAAAATACCTTGTGGACCGCCGAGACAAAAGTTGAACTTTTTGGAAGGTGCGTGTCCTGTTAAATCTGTCGTAGAAGTAACACAGCATTTCAGCAAAAGAACATCATACCAACAGTAAAATATGGTGGTGGTAGTGTGATGGTCTGGGGTTGTTTTGCTGCTTCAGGACCTGGAAGGCTTGCTGTGATAGATGGAACCATGAATTCTACTGTCTACCAAAAAAACCTGAAGGAGAATGTCCGGCCATCTGTTCGTCAACTCAAGCTGAAGCGATCTTGGGTGCTGCAGCAGGACAATGACCCAAAAGACACCAGCAAATACACCTCTGAATGGCTGAAGAAAAACAAAATGAAGACTTTGGAGTGGCCTAGTCAAAGCCCTGATCTGAATCCTATTGAGATGTTGTGGCATGACCTTAAAAAGGCAGTTCATGCTAGAAAACCCTCAAATAAAGCTGAATTACAACAATTCTGCAAAGATGAGTGGGCCAAAATTCCTCCAGAGCACTGTAAAAGACTCGTTGCAAGTTATCGCAAACGCTTGATTGCAGTTATTGCTGCTAAGGGTGGCCCAACCAGTTTTTAGGTTCAGGGGGCAATTTCTTTTTCACACAGGGCTATGTAGGTTTTGAGTTTTTTTTTTCTCACTAAATAATAAAAAACATCATTTAAAACTGCATTTTGTGTTCAATTATGTTATCTTTAACTAATGGTTAACGGTTTTTGATGAGCAGAAACATTTAAGTGTGACAAACATGCAAAAGAATAAGAAATCAGGAAGGGGGCAAATAGTTTTTCACACCACTGTATGTGTTTAATGCGTGAAATTACAGTCTACCTGTTAGGCCCAGTACATGCCTATAATACTGGTCATCGCAAACAATGATTCTGGATCAGTTTGAGTAGCCCTTCCCTGTACAAGCACACAACTTGCCGATCTGCTGAGCAGCGTGATTTACCCTATGCGGAGAAGAGGATGAGCAGGAGGCAGTTGTAGCAAGAAAGAATAGTATTCTTTGGGTATAGTTTTCCAGCACGACCAATCACTGACATCCAGGTATCGGTCATTGGAAGACACATGTAGAGACACATGAACAAACTTTGAAAAGCCACACAAAACTACACAAAGGATAGTTTTGATCAAACTTAATGTATTTGCTTTGTTTGCTCTGCTTTGCTCTTTTATTTTCTAACCAGTTTACTAATTGCTATGTATGAAACAATAAATGGATAACACCCAACTCACTGAAGCCATGTGAACAGCTACAAATGTGGCTTTAAACAACGGTAGAAAATCCGTTTTGGAAATTAATTTTCTTCCCCTACCTACATTATTCCCCATCAGCCTGCACCTTCATTCTAAAAACATGTAGTTCTGTTGCTACAGAAGAACTCACATCATTCCTGTCATTATTTCTGTTAGTTTTACATAATAAGCTGCTCTACTCTACAGTCTGGATAGAGGGCAACCTTCCCCTTTCTAGTGGTGTCTTCCCATTAAAACATGCAGAATATGCTGAATATACCTTTTTAGGGCAGGTGCAGACAGGTGACTGAGCCAGTAGCGGCAGTGTCTCATTTAGACGTTGTCAAATGCTTTTCTGCTCCCAACCCTCAGTGGTGCTACCCATCTTTGCAATCTGACCCCCGCAGGGGCACACAGAAGCGCCAAGCATAGCCAATCCTGGCCACTACTTATAGCATCCTACAACACACTAACTTTTTTCCATTTTGTAACTCTCCCATTGACCCTCTTCAGTCCAGTTTCCCCCCTGAATACCTCAAAAGTTGCCGATAACCTCCTATTAGTCAGATCATAGGGCAACTGTTCTCTGCTTTTTAATGTCCATTCAATCTTTGTTTTTAGCACCTTTGATCTTCCTCTGCAGCCAAAAACAGTGAATTCTATCACTATTTAGGACCACTGCCCTCTCAGGATTTCCCTCATGTTGAGACAATAAACCCTGCTGCATGCTTTGTCCACCCTTCACACAGCTCCTCGTCTGTTCCCCTCCTATATCAATACAAACCTCCTTGTACAACAAACCAGCCTGCTGTCCTGCTTGCCAGTATATCAGATTTAATTAAAAATACACCCCAGACCTCTAATTATCTACTATTATTTATTTCACTCATCACTACATACCATGCATGGCTACAGGGCTTCTCTACAGCTCCCCACATTCAGTAAACGTCTCTCCCATGTCCTCTAAGACTGCACCAAGCTTTCACATGTCTAAACGGGACTCTAAAAACTCACCACTTCAAAATTGCCTACCAATCCTCCCCTCTACCCTACCACCCATGTACATGCAACAAGCCCCCATCACTAGTGCATGCTGGGATCCTCCTTACACTAACCTGTGCTCCCTCACCACTCAGACTGTAAGCCTGACGGAGCAGCGAGAAATAATGGAAGACGTGCATTGTATTCACTGTGCTGAAAAGGGGAGAAAGTATTTCAGTGAAAAACAAGAAAAATTCTAACCTTTGGATAATTGCTCCATAACAAAACAGATGTTTGGGGAAATGTTATTTTTTGTGTTTATAAAAAGAATTATCAGTGTTTTGTAGTTACTTATGACACACAGTATAATCATATGAGTTAGATGTTATTTCATGGAGTCTAGAGCCTTCCATTGGCTTGTCTCCACTTGTAATTATGAAAGTATGGTGTACTGTTAGGACTGGCAGCTGTACAAAAACTGGACTCAAATGTCATTCCGTAATTAAATCAATGCAACGCCCTTAGAAAAGGCTCTTTGATGTAGAAATATGATGCACTAAGCCTAGAGCAGACAAATGGACAAATGGGGGTGAAAGGTCATGATTTTAGGCCACATACCATTATTTTTCTGTGGTCCTGGAATTCCAGTCCAAAGTAATCACCTTCAACCAGGTTAAGGTGGCTGCAGACCGCATCCAAAAGGGCTTTACCAGGGGCTCTCATCTGAAAGAAAGCAGAAAAACAATTAAGTGCCAAACATGGCCTGATGTCATCAGTAAAAACACTTGGAAAGCTAGCAGTTCCATAGACATACAATGCTGACAAAATAAAATTTTGAGTAAAAAGAAAGTTCAGCACTATGCCTTTCTCTCACCCTTCAGCATTAGACTACTTTCACACCAAGACGTTGCGTTTTAGGGGACGTTAAGGTCGCATAACGTGCCCCTAACGCAACGCATGATGGTGTTGAAGTTGGACGTCAGATTGAGCCGCGGTATGCGGCTCTCAAAGCAGCCGCTCCAGGCTAGTGATGGGAAGTCCCTTTTTAAGGATTTGGATCATCCGAATCAGATCATTGAAAAGATCCGGATCTTTGAACCGAATCATTTGAATCATTTTACTAGGGATGCAGACTGGGTGAAATGACTAGCAGGACAGGACTTTCCCTGCACTGTACATTCTGTATGTTCCTGTTTCTTACAGACAGACATCCACTGTGAATCTTTCATTGTGATGATCCGGATGATTCGACTCACAAAAATGATCCGGATCAAATGAACCGGACAACACTAAGAGTCCCATCACGAGTCACCACAGTGCAGTGAATATTAATTAGCCATGTGGCTAGTCACTGAGCATGTGCAAACAATCTAACGCAGCTCTATAGGGGTATAACGTACAGCATGCTGCACTTTCATTTAACGTGCAGCGTTATCCCTAACACAACGTGTGCACTGTGAACAGCACATTGATTTTACAGTGCTGTGAGTTAGGCTGCGTTACTGGCTGCTGTAACGTGGGACTTTAACGTCCCACTGTAAAACCAGCCTTACTCCCTTAGACGTAGCCATGCATCTAGCAATTTTGCCTAAATTGACTTTATTGTGCAAACAACTTTAGTGTGGTTAATCGAAAGTCAATCGACTAGTGGCCCACACACTGCAAGCAAGATCATACGCGATGCTTCTTCACATTTGATCTGAACATTGTTGTGCCTCCATGCTCTGAAACAGTGGCGTATCTACAAACCTTGGAGCCCCGATGCAGAAATTGGACCCGCCCTCCCCCCCCCCCCCCCCCTACATTACATAGCCAGGAGTAGGTGCCTCCAGTATAAGTAACGGGAATAGGTACCTTAGTATAGTCAGGAATAGGTATCTCAGTATAGATAGTCAGAAATAGGTACCTCAGTATAGATAGCCAGGGATAGATACCTCAGTATAGATAGTCAGGAATAGGTACCTCAGTATAGATAGCCAGGATTAGATGCATCAGTATAGATGGTCAGGAATAGGTACCTCAGTATAGATAGCCAGGATTAGATGCATCAGTATAGATAGTCAGGAATAGGCACCTCAGTATAGGTAGCCAGGATTAGATGCCTCACTATAGATAGTCAGGAATAGGTACCTCGGTATAGATAGTCAGGACTAGGTACCTCAGTATAGATAGCCAGGGATAGATGCATCAGTATAGTCAAGAATAGGTACATCAGCATAGATAGCCATAATTATATGTCTCAGTATAGATAGTCAGGAATAGGTACCTCAGTATAGGTAGCCAGGATTAGATGCCTCAGTATAGATAGTCAGGAATAGGTACCGTGCTATAGATAGTCAGGACTAGGTACCTCAGTATAGATAGCCAGGGATAGATGCATCAGTATAGATAGTCAGGAATAGGTACCTCAGCATAGATAGCCAGGACTAGGTACCTCGGCATAGATAGCCAGGACTAGGTACCTCAGTATAGATAGCCAGGGATAGATGCCTCAGTATAGTCAGGAATGGGTATCTCAGTATAGGTAGCCAGAATTAGATGCCTCAGTATAGGTAGCCAGAATTAGATGCCTCAGTATAGATAGTCAGGAATAGGTACCTCGGTATAGTCAGGAATAGGTACCTCAGTATAGATATCCAGGGATAGATACCTCAGCATAGATAGTCAGGAATAGGTACCTCAGTATAGATAGCCAGGATTAGATGCCTCAGTATAGATAGTCAGGAATAGGTACCTCAGTATAGATAGCCAGGATTAGATGCCTCAGTATAGATAGTCAGGAATAGGTACCTCAGTATAGATAGCCAGGATTAGATGCCTCAGTATAGATAGCCAGGATTAGATGCCTCAGTATAGATAGTCAGGAATAGGTACCTCAGTATAGATAGCCAGGATTAGATGCCTCAGTATAGGTAGCCAGGATTAGATGCCTCAGTATAGATAGTCAGGAATAGGTACCTCAGCATAGATAGGGAGGGATAGATGCATCAGTATAGATAGTCAGGAATAGGTACCTCAGTATAGATAGCCAGGATTAGATGCCTCAGTATAGATAGTCAGGAATAGGTACCTCAGTATAGATAGCCAGGATTAGATGCCTTAGTATAGGTAGCCAGGATTAGATGCCTCAGTATAGATAGTCAGGAATAGGTACCTCGATATAGTCAGGAATAGGTACCTCGGTATAGTCAGGAATAGGTACCTCAGTATAGATAGCCAGGGATAGATACCTCAGCATAGATAGTCAGGAATAGGTACCTCAGTATAGGTAGCCAGGATTAGATACCTCAGCATAGATAGTCAGGAATAGGTACCTCAGTATAGATAGCCACACACGTGCCCACATATACGGCGCCAACAACGTCGGGCACGTGTATGGACGGAGGATGGAGCCCAGAGCCAGTAGCGGAAACAGACAGGTAATGTATAATGCACTGGGCACTGGGGGAGGGGCACATTGAACATTAGGGGGGCAGCGTCGGGCCTGCATGGCATGGCGGCGGATGTGGCGTCACAAGGTTGATTCCGGATCGATTTCAGCATTAAATTGATCAGGAATCGGCGTGTGGTGTATGGGCAGCTGACGGATCTCTCTCTAACCAGATTCGGTTAGAGAGAGAGAATCTTGGTCGAGTCCTACCTTTAGCCTTATCCTCTAGGACTATGGTAGATTGTGAGCACCCCCGAGGGACAATTAGTGACAATAATTTATATACTTTGTACAGCACTGCGGTAGAGGTCAGCACTATATAAATACTAAATAATAATAATCCTCTAATAATCAATAAGAAGGCTAGATCAGCTGCATCACATCACAAAAATCTGTATTATTCCACTCAAAAGTGTAACACAGAGCTGGTTTAAAAGACCGAAAAATACAAGTATTTTATTTCAAAAGTGCATTTTATAAATATCTTAAATTAAGAACAGCATTAACAAGTCATACTTTTTACTGTCATTTTAAATGAAAAGCTTTGTATGTCAGAAAAGTACAGTACACGCTGCGTCTTAGGCTGCCAGGTTTAAGTCTATAGTGCAAAAAATACTAAATAAATGTTAATCTTCTAAATACCAGCTGAGATTTGTACTCTAAGGCAGACAAATTGCAGCAGTACAGGTTCTCGTATAATTTGAAGTCTCAATTTATACATCATGTCAGTTCATGCATGACAAGGACGAGCAGGCAGCGCAACAAGGGGAATCTTGCTTTGCGCATTGTTCTTTCCCCTCCAAACAGGCACTTGGCAATGTTGCAGAATTTCTGTTCTGTTCTGAGCAACAGTTTTTCGTCTGCTTCACTGGTGAGGTAAATCGCATCTGCTAAGATATTTGGCTGAGACCATTACCCAACGTAAATTCCTGGATAAACTGCAGCTGCACCTACAATGATACGATTTCTGGATGACAAACCATAGTCAGCATCACTTGTTGCTTCACTGTATTTTTCGTTCGGTCTTGTGATTAGGTTACAGTTTCTTTATAGGGGGTGGTTTTATTTCACAGCCACTGAAGGAAACACAAAAAGGGAACTGCACCAGAAAGGCAAAACTGTCATGCCAACAACAAATCAGAAAGGAGAAGTGAAAGTAAATCCAAAAACTCGATTACTAGTTGTGCTACATTATGAGGCATAGATCAAGTCTCATTTTTGATGCTATCATTAGATTCCCCCCAAAAATCTAGTGCTAAAGGTGGGGAAAAAAAAGACCATGATAATGTAATACACAGAATCTTGGCACATTGCTCTACACTGTCTACAGTAGAGGGCTGCATCGGGTCAGATACCCGCGGGTTACCCGAAATGCAGGTCGGGTTCGGGTACCCGTTTTGATTTTAATCGGGTTGCAGGCCAGGTGCAGGTAGAGGGTCTGCTGAAGCGGGTACCAGATTCCCCAGAAAGTGGGTTGCGGGTTGGCTGTGGGTAGCGGGGCTGCAGGTGTAGGTCTAAATTAGACCCGCGCAGGCTTCTAATCTACTGCACTGTAGCTTGGCAAGTGCAAAAGTGCATGCCTCACCAAGAGGCAGAACATGAATAGGACTGAATACATGCAGGCAGCAAAAGCAAACTGTCTATCATTTCCATCGCAGGGAATAGAGAACGACTGGCAACGAATGCATTTACAAGATTTTATAAACAGATTTGGAAATTATGCCGTTATATCTGTAATTGCAACTTCTTTATAAAACACTTTCTCGGCTACAGAAAAAGCTCTGTATCATGGAATGAGTTTAATAGACACGTTTTTACACTTCCTGTCATGCAAACAAGTTCTTGGGTAGATTCCTGTCATTCTGTTGTCTTTGTGAGACCCTTCTCAAACTGCAATGCAAAGCATCTGTTTCCCTTACTATCTCTCACCTCATTCACATAGGAAAGCTATCCCTACCCACAGTGTTCAAAATGTTAGCTGCTGATAACTTCAGAAAGACAACCACCTCCACCACCCCAAATGTTAAAAAAAATATACAATACAAATGCTGTTCATACTGAACACCTAATTTAATGCCAATTTCCACGCTGTCCAGTTACACTGCCATCTGCAATGACTGCTGGTGTTTGGCGTAATCTTGCCATTAGTAAGGCAAAATGCCAGTGTGCAAATTGCAATGTGATGTACAAACCAAGCAGAAGATGTCTCATCAATTCAGCATGTGTGGGAACACCTACTCCTAAAGGTTGCCAAACACCATACAGCTTTGTTTTCATCAGCATGTGATCGACATCACCAAGAACCATCATTGCCCAATTAGGCTACGTTCACAGTTGTGCGACTTAACATGTTTTCTTCTAATCCAATGCCTAATTGGGCAAAAATTGTAGTGTATGGCCATCTTAACACCCAGGATCCAGCTCAAGGATATCTTTCCAGTGCAGATCCTCAGAGACATCTGAATAAATCTCTTACAATGGAAATATCCTTTTTGGGTGAGCAGCTCTGTTCTTGGGCAACTCAGATTTATTCTGTGCATGGCAAGCAGTGGCGTCTTTTTGTCCAGTGGAAAAGTTCATACGCACACTGTAAAACCTCCTGCAGAAAAGTGACACGTAGTCTTTCACGGGTCACTTGTGGGAGCTCAACCCTGCCATTTCCTTCTAAAATAAGCTTTAACTGGGAAAGGATGTTCTTCTATATTGCAGTGTAGAAATGATAGGCTAAGGAACATCAAGAGCTAAGCAAAGATCTAAATAACAGGTTTGGAAATGAGACAGCGTGAACATCAGGTGGCCACGACTTCTGCTCATTCGCATTGCACATCACTGTGTATTCTGAGGGTTATTACAAGCAGCAAATACTCAGACACAAAAACAGTTCAGATATTTACATCCTTACTAAATTATTGTATCATTTTACTGATACAAATCTAAACTGCCATTGATATACAGTATAAGCTAAGTATTCCTGCTGAGCTAATAGAAGAATCCCCAAATATTTTATTTTGTATAAAACTTAAGAGAACGATTCATCAAAAAAGGTTTAAACAGTAGAATTATTGTATACTAGCTGACCTAAGCCTGTTTGAAAATGGGCTCTCGGTCTGTCAACGCCGCGTGTGCGCCCACCCAACGCACCCACCGCCCTGTGTCCTGTCGCAGTAGCGCAAAAGCACTGACACAGAGACACACGCAGGGACACTTGTACTTTATTAGGTAGGATGATGTAAAAATAAATGGTATTAAAGGGCGACTTTTGCACAATAAATTGTAGACTTTAAAATTCATTTAAACCCATACAAATAAGTAGTTATAAATTCAGCTATAAATTAATTTTCTCCTATGTTGCTGTCACTGTAGAAAGTAGTAGTAGTAGTAGAAATCTGACGGAGCCAATAGGTTTTTGACAAGTCCATCTCTTCATGGGGGATTCTTAGCATTTAATGTATTCCTTACAAAACCACTCCATGTAAAACAATTTGGACAAAGACGCAGGCTACCCCCACCTGTTTGCACACTATTCTGGCAGTTGGACTGAGCAACTGTTGTTCACTAAGTGCTTTTGGAAAAAAAAAAACACTGAAATCCCCCATGAGGAGAAGGGCTAGTCCAAGATCTGTCAGTTCTGTCAGAATTTTACTACCTACTGTAAGTGACCACAACATAGAAGAAAAGTAATTAATAGCATATTTTACCCTGGGAGCAATGTACTTTTTATGCATGCGTTTTCATGCATTTTAACTACCTAAAGACCGGGTCACGCCAACGGGCCCCAGGACCACCTAACACCAATTGGCATCAAGTCCTAGGGCCGGCTACTGCAGGAGCTCACATGCACGGATGCGCGCAGAGCTCCGCCCCGCCTTCAGTCTCCCAGCAATCGCCGCTCTGAGACTGTTAGACGCCATCTAATAACTGTGTACAGAGCTGCGATCTGCAGCAGCGCTGTACTGGGGACAGCTGTATGACACGGCTGTCCCCCTGGGACACTAGAGAGCGATCAGCTCTCATAGACAGAAGCCTATGACAGCTGATCGCCAGGATTGGCTGGCTGGTGGGAGGGAGGGATTTTAGAAAAATAAATAAAGAAATAGCAAAATTTATTAGTAAAAAAAAATTATGTAAATATTTGTAAAAAAATAAATAAACACTGTTTGGGGATCAGGAAGCTCTGTTGGTGGGGAGAAAAGGGGGGGGGGGAGGGGAATCACTTGTGTGGGGGGGAATCGGATATGTTGGAGCAATAGATTTCTGACAGAATCTAATAGAGTGATGAGATCTGCTAGAATTCAGATGGGAAAATCAACTAGTGTATGGCCAGCTTAAAGCGGATCCGACTATAACAAGTAACTTGTCTATATATCTTATCTAAAGTTTAGATAGTTTACACAGCAAATCTAGCTGCAAACAGTTTTCATAGAAAATGATTATTTCTTCCTGTGATACAATGAAAGCAGCCATGTTGTTTGTAAACATTACGCAGAGGCAGGCTTATCTGTATCTTGAGCACTCAGCCTGTGAAAAAAAACTAATCCCCCTTCCTCCCTCCTCCCCTCTGCCTCTGAAATCAATGGCTAATAACACCTCCTCCTCCTCCTGCCCAGACTGAGCTCCCATGAGCCCTTGCTACTGCCAAGGCACTCTGAAAACCTGTGGGCGTGGTTTATTTCCTTTATAGGGAATTAGAGTATTAAAAAAAAAAAAAAGTATTTAGCTTGAGGAATTCCCTATAAACCAGAGTTCCCCAACCCTGGCCTCAAGTCCCACCCACAGTGCATGTTTTGCAGAAAACCGCAAACATGCACAGGGGAGGTAATTAGTGTTGCAGCAGAGCTGATTAACTACCTCTCTGGATTTCTACAAAACATGCACTGTTGGTGGGCCTTGAGGACAGGGTTGGGGAACACTGCATAAACAATAGGAAAAGAACACAATTATGCAATGAGTAAAAGTTCACCTCGGATCCACTTTAAGGCCCCATTCACACTTGCAATTGTAAAAAAGCTAGCAATTTGCGCTAACGTTTTGCAGTGGCAATTTTTTACACAATAAACGTATTTTTCACTGGAAATTTTAGCTTTTTTTGAGCGATTGTGACTGAAACACATTGCAATTGCTCAAAAATCCCCAAAAAATGCTGCATGTAGCACACCTGCATTTCGCGGTAATCACAAATCGCTGGCGATCGCGGCTGTAAGATCATTGCCATATAAATTACATTGCACTAGTGGTTTAAAAAGCACTAGCAATCGCCAACGATTAGCAGTAAACGCCCGCTAATCGCCCAAGTGTGAATGGGCCCTAAGTCACTGAAACATAATAATTTGTACTCTCTCCTTTCACAGAAGAAAAAAACAAGCAAAATAAAAGCAATCATTAAGGTGACTAGAATGTGTTGGTACACTCAGCTGTCATTCTATGCCTGCAGGCAACATCACACAGCCCTCACAGAAAATGTGTCATTTAGCTAATTACCTGTCTAGTAAAGGTTGCCAGTCTAGTTACAGGGCAGTGAAACATTCATTTAGCATCATTGACTAGGTGACTACCAGGAATTAGCATGCAGATTGTGAGTCAAGCCTCCATGGTTCAGATATTCAGCAACATACACAACTCTAGAGGCAGAAAGACAACAGCTGTGTGATGGAAAGCACAATACATGCTATGCACTGTAAGCTAACAGCTGCCCCATGAGGGCTGGGTTAGGTCTCTTTAGAGGTTATCAGTCCTTCCTTGCACTGATTGCTGAAGATCTGCTGAAGTGTGGAAGGAAGCATTTATCTGCGATTACATTCAAACAGCTGGAAAATTATACAGTCCTTTGCAAGGCGGCTGCCAGTGGTCAAACAGGCGTTTTAGCCACTGTATAACCGTACCTCCACAGTAAACTCCACGTTACTTCAGGATGTTACTTGTCACTGTCATTAACAATTCTGTATTTTGTCACCAATTGTTATTGTTATTATTGGTTTATAAAGTGACAACATATTCCGTGGCGCTGTACAAAGTAAGAAACCAACTGGGAATACATAATAATACAGACAATGGTGTACACCAATATACAAGATACATAATACGTGACAAAATACCAAAGCTATACAAAATACAGAATACAAAATACAGAATTGGTAATGACAGTGATAAAAGTAATTATGCATTTAGTAATTAGCAATTATGCATTTAGTATATTGGTGTATTCCATTTGCCTGCATTACTATGTATCCCTTGTTCGTTTCTTAATTTGTACAGCTCCACAGAATATTTTGGTGCTTTAGAAATCAAGAATAACAATAGTTATCAGCAAACAACTGAACACACGTATGTGATCCAGTGTTGTAGCTGCAACCCAGATACTGCAAATAGTATCCTTGTAATTGCGCCCGCCCCCTAACTGTACACAGGCTTATAACACATGGGCAGTTTTAAAGAGTGGTAAATGATCAATCTCAAACCATCTATGTAAAAGAAGCCTTAATGACAAAATTTGCCATGTGTCAGATCCCAACAACCGAACAGATCAGTCCTCCACCTTAGTTCAAACAGGAACTTTTAAAGAATTTTAGTGCTTTTGCATTTATGGTCTACAACTGGGCTGACAGTTTATGAAATGTCACTCTGCTCTTTTCATAGCTTATTAATGAACATGCCTAAATGGCAGACTGCAAGGCATTAAAACTTCACACTACGCCTCTTGTTCCTGAGGCAGAGCAGATTACACAAGAAATGTTTATTAACCAGGCTCCATATTAAATTTCACAGTTTAACGGTTTGAAAAGCAGGGTATAATAGCACTATTCACCCAGCTTATATTACAGCCATCAGGAAATTCGTACGTAAGGAGGGGGGGGGGAGGGGACTCCTCCCCAGAGCTTACAGTGTGTGCACTGCAGACATATGATGTGTGCTAATGTGTTCGCTGCCCATATATGCTGGCTCCTCAGGTATTATTTTAATTTGTCTAACAGGTTCTTTATAAAAGGTTAAAACCAGGAGAAAACTGGTATGACTAGTTTTGATGGTTCACACTAAAGCCTTATGAAACTTTGACACAAACGATGCCTCCTGCAGCAGACACATCTAACTCCACAAACTGCGTCAAATGTCAAACTGAGACTAAAGTGATCACTTACCTGCAGACTCCATTTCATCCTACCATGAATCTCTGGGCATTGATTCACAAAACTTAACTTATGAGTTATCTCCAATCCTCCTGCAGCCCACTGATGCTCACCAGGACCCTCTTCCCCTTCCAGGCTGTGTATGAGGGCAGATACAGCACTCGCACAAAGTCGGTTGAGCACTGAGGAAAAGGCTATGCACGAGCAGCTCCACGCTACTGTGCAGGCCATCATTGTGTCTACACAGTGCCGCCATGCCCATACACGAACGGGAGTGGCCGGAGTGTGGACACGCAAGCATATTCAACCTCTCTTGTCGAATATGTTCAGAGGGTCCCAGCGCTGGATCTGTGAGAGCGAGGAGGATAAGGGAAGCAACTGGATTATCACTGAGGTAAGTACAGTAAAACCCCTATTATCCAGAACTCAGTTAACCAGAAGTCTCAAGCAACCAGAAACAAAAGTCCTGGCCTTGCAGGATGCATAAATCTACTTTTATACTTCTTTAAACAGTAATACACCTCTATTACATTAAGTTAAGTCTGTCCTTTGTCTTAATGTGTTTATAATGAATGTATTTCAACATTAATAGAGAGTTTATGGTAAAGTGTACAGTGTGGGGCACAGTACTTTTTTTTTTTAGCTAGGCCTATTTTTAGCATTGAGTCTCAAAAAACAGAAACCACAATTAATAAATAGAAGTATACAAAGTTAAATAACCAAACTAACAGTATTATATTATGTGAAATTCAGATAATACAAATACAACAGTATAGTTGCAGACCAACCATTGATTTACTATGTAGATATATCCATAATTCTAACCAATATCATGTTGGAGCTTCCATCTACCAATGGATATTTCCAGCACTGCACTGCTAATCTAGAGTGCATAGACTCATTGGTTCTCAGCCAAGGTGGGCAGATAGCTGGGCCGCCTCTGGCATTGCTGGGTCAGGGAGAGAGCAGGCTTGCCGGACCATTTTCTCTGAACACATGCAGAGGCCATTATTCCCTTCCTTACCCCGCTCGTTCCGTGCCGCTCCATTGTGCACAGACCCATTATTCCTCCTACTCCCCACTTCAAAGCAACAAAACGCATTGCTACCCTGCACTACCGCTCCAGGGATTGGCGGTTCACCCCTGTGAGCAGCAGCCATCGTAGATGTGCACAAGGATTAACATGCAGTTATTATCCTCGCTTATTTATCCCTTCAATGAAAAGAATAGATAAATTGAGAGTTACAACAGAAAATGGGCCCAATCCAATTCAGGTTTTCTTCTAAGCTTTTTCCTAGGAGATAATTTTCATCTTCTGTTTAAAATAACTTTTTATCGCTCTGCAATTGAAAAGATGCCAGAAAGCAGGTGAAAAAGTACTCTCAAAATCATTCTGAATATTTTCTTTCTTGCTGGTGCCTAAACTGAGAAGCAGTATGGATTTTTCCTTGTAAAATAATACCAGTTGCCTGACTCTCCAGCTGATCCTGTGTCTCTAACACTTTTAACCACAGCCCCTCAACAAGCATGCAAACTGAAGTCAGACTGGATTAGCTGCATGCTTGTTTCAGGTGTGGGATTCAGCCACTACTGAAGCAAAGAGATCAGCAGGACTGCCAGGCAACTGGTATTGTTTAAAAGCAAACATCCATATACCTCTCAGTTTAGGTTTCCTTTAAAAGGCATTTTATTAACAAGGTGAGAAAATATCACGTAGGAGAAAACGTGAATTAAATAAGGGCAAATGAGTGTTAATTCATAAGATAAACACATGTTTTGTGAATCATGCCCTCTAAGTTTTATACATACAATCTATATCTACACTTGGTTAAGGGTTCTGCCTCTGACACAAGAGACTAGGGTTTGAATGTCGGCTCTTCTTGTTCAGTAAGCCAGCCCCTATTTAGTAAGGAGTCCTTGTGCAAGACTTCCTAACACTGCCACTGCCTATAGAGCGCGCCCTAGAGGCTGCAGCTCTAGCACCTTGAGTTCACTAGGAAAGCGCAATAGAAATGTTATTTGTCTTGTCTTACATCACTGCTTTCTACAGAATAAAGGCAGAAATCTAAATGTAACAGTAATGTATGCTGGTGGAATCCATACAGTACAGCATAGCCTCGAGCTGAGCACACACAGGACAACTGATTTGGCAGTTACCTGTCACATTCATTGGGTTTACTAACCACTCAGGTAATCAATGAAATTCCACTGTGATGAAGCTGAACAAGCGGTCATAAGTGGCTCGCATCCTATTCGTTTTTTACTTAGCGCCTAACTGGAGTTGTGAAACTGACAGTGAGAATTCACTGCCCCATTGCTCCAGAAAACCATCCACATTGCGGGTACCAGTATGTTCGGATGCTTTATTAAAAATGTAATTACCATGAGTTTACTGGTGTGTACTCAGCTTTAGAGGAACAGATGTACAATGTCTATGCAGTGAACTATCCGTCACAAGAGAATTTCACACGCTGCAGTGGTCAGTGCGCTTCACTAACAAGACTGTGAAGAATTTCACAGCACAATGCCTAATGAAACAAGTGCACCAAAAGCAGCCAAGTAAAATGAAAGCAAAAAATGCAATGAATCTGATCACTGTTTTCTTCACAGACTGCTGCTTTTTTTTTTATTTATTTACTGTAGCTACAAAGTAACTACGCCTCGTTTATCATAGCATCTGAACACCACTTCATCCCCTCAAAACTGAACACACAGAAATTAGGCAGGCTCCATTGCTGATTAAATACAGGCCCTGACTGATTCCAATTTACCACATAACTCCATAATGTACTGAATAAAAGAATGACCACCCAAAAATTATCTTTTCTGTATGTTTATCTATTTTACACGCTAACAGTGCCCTGAAACACTTTTTCTGGAGTGCTTTCTACAGAACACTGAATAGGAACGGTCAATAAAATGCAAATAATTTTGAGTAGATGCAGGATTATTCAAATTCTGTATGCAAGATATGTAACTTGAAAATGGACAATCAGATTCTACCTCTGCATTTTCAAACTGCATAAATAGGCAGGTATGAAGCATTCCATTCCAGTGTTCCTTAATCAATCAATCAAGCATTTCAGGATATCTAAAAAAACTCCCCTCAGAGGTAATATGATGGTGGACTAAACACTTTAACCACTTCACCACTGAGGGGTTTTACCCCCTGACCACCAGAGCAATTTTCACCTTTCAGCGCTCCTTCCATTCATTCGTCTATAACTTTATTATTACTTATCGCAATGAAATGAACTATATCTTGTTTTTTTCGCCACCAATTAGGCTTTCTTTAGGTGGGACATTATGCCAAGAATTATTTTTTTCTAAATGTGTTTTAATGGGAAAATAGGAAAAATGTGGGGGAAAAAATAATTATTTTTCAGTTTTCGGCCATTATAGTTTTTAAATAATGCATGCTACTGTAATTAAAATTATGTCCCTATCACAATGTTTGGCGCCAATATTTTATTTGGAAATAAAGGTGCATTTTTTTCAGTTTTGCGTCCATCCCTAATTACAAGCCCATAGTTTATAAAGTAACAGTGTTATACCCTCTTGACATAAATATTTAAAAAGTTCAGTCCCTAAGGTAACTATTTATGTATTTTTTTTAATTGTAAATTTTTTAATTTTTTTTTAATTACAAAAAAAAAAAAAATGGGGAGTGTGGGAGGTAACGAGTTAATTTTATGTGTTAAAAGTCATTTATTTGTATGTTAAAAAATGTTAGGGTGTAGTTTACTATTTGGCCACAAGATGGCCACAGTAACTTTTTGTTTTAATGCGACCTCCAAGCTTCCTTCCGGAAGCTTGGAGGAAGTATAATGAGCATGGACACGTGAGTTTTTTCTCACAATGATCGCGCTGCCCATAGGAGAGCAGCTGATCATTGCGGGGCTTAGATCAACGAACGGGAATTGATTTTCCCGTTCATTGATCTCTGGGCGAGCGGGCGGCGGCGGTTTTACTAGCGGCGGGCGGCGTGTTTACGAGCGGGAGCGCGGGCAGCGTCGGGAACGCGGAAAGTACGTGTTTCTCCGTCCCTGGTTTTTAAAGGATGGAAAAAGGGGCGGAGAAATACGTACGCGCGGGGGTAAAGTGGTTAAAAATATTTACATTTCCAAGCTAAAATACCTTTGAAGGCCAAAAATGTTATTTGATGCTTAATGCGATGAAACTCCATTGAGTTCTTCTGAACTTACAGAGCCTGTACAATTGTCCCTTTCATTCTCCCACTGTAGTGTGGAAGTCTGGGGCCGCTTATACTAGTAGTGGTGCCAAATGGTGCCCATTAGCTGTTTATAAAACAGAGGGGTTGCTGTAAATTAATGTTGCACATGGAAAAGGGGGATACAGAAGGAAGAAGGGCCTCCACATGGAATCGAAAAGGGCAGCTGCTGCACATGTGAGTAAAGGCACAAGAAAGTTGGCCTGTAGGTGGAAATATAAATCCATCCTTGGAGCATACCGCTTAGCACTACTGCTGGCCATGGTGGTGTAGCACAGATCAGTTCAATACGAACCAACAGGGGCTACCCATCCATTGTGTTGCTATTCTGGTGGGAGGAGGGCCTATGGAGAGGTGCATGAGGAATGTTACGGAGCAGTTGGGGTGACTGGGGAGAACAACACTCTCGCCAGTGTCCGGCTGAGTCAATCTGCCTGTTGGATAGATCACTGCCTGGGATTGAGAGCCGCTGTTCACACGCTTGATTCTAGCAGAGGCAGTCATTATCAGCCTCCTCAGCCAAGCTTAATCCAGTGCGTGTACATAGCTTAGTGATCAGTTTTTATGTTAAAGCTGCAAAGCTACATGGAGATCGGTGTGACAGGAAGTGATTAAACTTTTTTGCAAAGACGGACAACACCTGGTGTGAATGTAAAAGAGAAACCTCTGGTCTATACCTACCTGGTGTGAATGATCCCTAAGGGAGGAATCTGATCAAACAACATGCACAGACCATTTTAAAATAAATTCGCTGCATTGTGTTCCAAACCTTGTGTGCCCAACCTTAACTGCCCCACCAACTATCAACCCCCCCCCCCCTCCCCCACGCATCTTACCCTTAAAAACACCCCTCTCCACTCCTAACCTTAACCACCATCCCCCACACCTAATCGACCCTGCCAATTCCACACAATTATTGTAATGTTGGGGCACCGCCAACCATAGGTGCCAGTCTGGGGGGGCCCAAATTTCACACTACATCGGCAATTTATAATGGTGACAATGGTGCCGCCCAAATTTCTTCCGGTAGTGGGAACCCAAATGTTATACTTCGGAGGGCATTGTTCTCCTACTCATTCCGCTAATCTGTGCAGCTAGATTGTGCACAGCTCTGATGGCCTTCCCCTCCTCCATTGCAACAAACAAATAAAATGTATTTACTTTTACACACCACATTCAGCTTCCCTCCAAACTGTCCTACACGCTATAGATTCATCCAGTCCAGTGATCTCACCAGGGCTGTGGAGTCAGAGCAAATTTGGGTACCTGGAGTCGGTGGTTTCATAAACTGAGGAGTCGGATGATTTTTATACGGACTCCACAGCTCTGGATCTCCCACATTCATTTCCCTTCTACCAGCCCCCTTCAAATCCCCACTGTCCTCCTCCCCTTCCCCCTCTCTGATCTGTGTGGTGCCCAACGCGCACATATTTACAAGGTGTTTTTTTTTGTATTTTAATTTCTGTTCAGCTAGCAACTTGCAGTGCATCAAGGAGAGGGAAAACCTAACCAACCAACCAGCCACTATAAAAATAGACTAAAGCCAAAAAGTTACTTAAATCATTCCATACTATAATCAAAACTGAAAAGAATTATTATTATTAAGTACTTATATAGCACCATCTTCCAGATTACTTCACATGTGCATAGTCCTGTCACTAATTGTCCCTCAGAGAGGCTCACAATCTAAACCCGACCATAGTCACCTGTCCATCACAGCCTTGGGCTAATTTAGGCAAATTAACTTATCTGTATGATTTTGTGATGTGGGAGAAAGTCAGAATGCCAGTAGGAAGCCCATACAGACACGGGGAGAACACTATCCACTACGCCCTAGGTTCTCAACGTGTGGTACGCATACCCCAGGGGGTACTTCTGATGGTTCCAAGGGGTACTCGGGCTTGATATACTTGGCCAAGAATAACAAATTTAGATTTTTGGAAAATGATAACTCTTATTTGAACAACACCAAATTAGCGTTTTAGCCAATTAAAAGCAATTATAAATACTTGTAAATTGTTTAGAAACAATTATCATGTGTTACGATTAAATATATATTTGTCAAGGGGTACTTGTGATAATGTTTGCTATGCTAGGGGGTACTTGGTGAGTACAGGGTTTTAAAAGGTGTACACACCAATAACATGTTGAGAAACACTGCACTACGCCATCGTGCTGCCCAAACAAACAGGAATTTAAATGTTCCGCTTACAGGGTTTTCTTTAAAAAACTGACTTCATTTCAAAATAAGATAAGCCCAGCTATTGGAAACACTACCACTTTATATTCAAAGTAATGTCTGTAACAGATCCCGGGCAAGGCACTTTCACATTTAGGATAAGACTTTGCAGTTGATCAAGCTGTCTAGTGAAGTAATAGTATGCCCATTACAAAAGAAACTTGAAATTCTCTCTGTTAAACATTTTAGTCTCTATTTCAGCCTGCAGGGATACTGCAAATCCTTAAGAAAGAAAGGATCCTAAAAGCATTTGAAATATTTTTCCCTCCATGAGGTCATTTGTGCTGAGGAAATCATATAGCTGGATCATAAAACCAGCTTTGTTTCCCCTGCAGTTTGCCTGTGGCTGTTCCCACCTAACAAAAGCTCAGTGGTTTGTACTGGAGTCTGCAGACTGAATGCCAGAGAGAGAGAGAGAGAGAGAGAGAGAGAGAGAGAGAGCGAGCGCAATACAGTATACATTATTCCATCTCTTTCATGATTACCCTTAGGAAACAAGCATTGCAATGCATTATATTTCCCCTGCATAAGCCTGCAGTTCAGCTTGGATTTCCGGATAGAGCTGACTGTAAAGACAGCTGTGCCAACCAACCGTACCCAATGCCAGTCATTTATGGAATGCAATCTTAACTAGCTAGAGAAATGACTGTTAATGCTTAGTCCACATTTGCCAATAATCCATCATACTGAACATATTATTTATTGAATTTATAAAGCGCCAACATATTATGCAGCACTGCACAATAGATAAATGGGTTAACATACAAGGTAGGACATACAAGGAGCTCACAACAAAACAAGATCATGCAAATGATTTGATAACAGTAGTTCAGTCTATTTGGTCAAAATAAGACTATTCTATCATCTAAGAGAACTGTATGAATTAGGTGTGTACGTCATCATGTTAACTTAACTTAAAGTGATACTGAAGTGGAAAAAAACTCATTATATAATGAATTGGCTGTGCAGTACGGATAATTAATAGAACATTAGAACAAGAGTGTTATATTTTTATTTTCAGGTATATAGCTTTATTTATTTTTTTTTTAAATAACATTGCATCATTCTCTAATAATTGCAGTTTCCACAATACACTCAGCATTTTAAATGATTTCACAGAGCAGGCTACTGATCTTTTGAAATTTTCTCTGCAGAAAAACCATAAACAAAGAAGAAACAATGAGAGATAGTTGAAATAAGTGCTGCAAAAGACAGTGCTGTCCTTTATAAACTTGCAGAGCCCACAAAAGCTATTTTGCATAGTTAACAACAAAAAACAAACTCTTCCTGTACTGGAAACAATATGACACTCATATCTGTGCTAATAATGTTCTATTTCTTAGCTGTACTACACATACAAATCATTATATCATAAGTTTATTTTCACTTCAGATTCCCTTTAAGCAAAGTTACAATATTCACAGTGGGCTACACTCAATCAAGAGAACACAGAACCTTAGAAGAGATGGAGGCCTCCACATAATGTTTGTATAAATAAGCTTGATACAATAATAAGACATATAGATGGTACTGTCCTTTTGATTGTGGAAGTCATAACTGGTGTAGTGTGGTCTATCCCTGGTCATCACAGTCATCATAAACAAGATGGCAAACAATTCAGAGTTGGACTATGACTTGCAATGCTTTACAATGAAATGATAAGTTACTACTTGTGCTATAGCCTGTAAAGCTTGACTAAAGGACCACTGTCACACAATATTAAAATACACACACACACACACACACACACACACACACACACACACACACACACACACTTATAAGATGTACATTTACCCCACAGTAAAATGCACTATAAATTACTTTTTTCTATGTCCATGTCACTTACAACTGGTAGTTATAATCTGACAGGTTTTGGACTAGTCCAATTACTCATGGAGTATTCTTAGGGATTTTCTTATTTTTATAATAACTTGCTGAATGGCGCTTGCTGGATCTCAGTTGCTCAGTCCAACTGCCTAAGTAAGGGGCAAACTAGTAGGGAGGCTGGCCAGCACCATTGTATAAATACTTTTCAGGGATTGTTTTGTAAAGAACAAAATAAATAGTGAGATAAGGTAATGGAGTAATACAAAACCTGTCAGTTCTGTTAGACTTTTACTACCTACTGTAAGTGCCAGAAACATAGGAAAAAGTATAGTGCATTTCACTCTGGTAGTATATCTTACATGTATGTGTGTTTACAGTATAGTGCATTTCACTCTGGGAGTATATTTTACATGTATGTGTGTTTACACGTACTATTTCCTGGAAGTGGTATTTTAACATATTGCTACTGCTGCAGGTCACTGCTATGTAAAGGTGCCTGTTAATGGTACCATTTTTTTAGAAACGATCATATTTTCGATCAGTTCGAAAGATAGGATCATATTGAATAGATCAACAGCATAAGCAAATATAATTTTTGATCATAAAGACAGGGACACCAAGAGCCAAATATACTGTACAATTGAATGGTTAGTCGCTGTGGTGCACACCGCCCCCCCTGGACTAAAATGTACGCCCGCATCCAAACAATGCAATACTAGTCTATGGAGAAATTTTAGCTTCCATCATAGTTTTGCATGCAAAAATATAATATACTGGACATCTGCACCAACGTTGAGGTAAATCTCCAGAGCAGATGTCCTAACACTAAACTGACCTAAGTTAAAAACACATGTCTTTACCCTGGCAGCAGCTACGCTAAAATGTGCAACTTACATTCAATACAGACAGCAGAAAACAAAGCAAGCGCTCACCAATATGGGCTGCAACTGAATGACTCATCACCTCATATGCACAGCTTAAATAGCTCGAATGCACACTCAGCAATCAGACAGATGCAAAACATATGCTATTTAAGCGGTGCATATGAGGTGATGAGTCATTCAGTTGCAGCCCATATTGGTGAGCGCTTGCTTTGTTTTCTGCTGTCTATAGTGTAGTATGTACTGTTGATATGGGATGAAGTTGGTAGAGTAAGTACAAATATACTCACAAATCAGGGTTACCGCAAAGGCAACCGCTGTAACAGCAGGTGGGGAGATTAGACCTGACCCCACTCACGATTAAGAAGTCACTCTCCGTAGATCAGGGAAAAAGGGGATCACACGGCTCCACCAAGGGTGAACTTAGAACAATGTAACCAAGCCTCTGTGAAGGGACGCTTGGCGCAGCTACAGACATGCACTGTTCTGGTAAACTTTGTTGGCATATCTTGTGTCTGTTTGGAGGAGGTAAGTCCACCACTACCTCCACAAATTTTAAAAACTTTTTAGACACTTTTATTCTGCTGGCACCTCTGTATCCCTGTTACATAACATTTGATCATGTCTAAAAGAGTTGCGATCATATCTATAAAAAAATCTGCCACATCATTCAAACAATTTGTAAGCACTTGTCACAGAGATGGAGAAGCACCCATGCGAGAAGACTTCAGTGTGCCTTGCCTCACGGTCACAGTACCATGAGGCCCAATTTTTTACTTCATCTGATGGTGCCAGCTCTGTGGAATATAAACATTTTTAAGGAAACGATCGATAATTCAATCATTCAGGATCAATTGTGCCTACCTGGCTTTTTGTTCTCATACAATACGATCTGAAAAATCTGATCGGAAATACAATCGTTCACAAAAATGTTACCACTTATGGGCACCTTAACAACAGAGACTCCAGACCTCTCTGCCAAGGATGCTGCTATGGCTCTAGTGGAATGTGCTTTAACCATTTTAGTTAAATTCAAACCTATGTATGGCAGAATCCAGCAGGCTATAGAAGACTTGTAAGCCCAATATCTCTTGTTTCTGTCCAGAAAAAAAGGCAAAAGAGTGCATCAAACTGTCTACAGGCTGCTGCTTCTAAATTCCTAATTAGGTATCTCCTCATATCCAAAACAATTAGCTATTCCTCTTCTTTTATATTTTTGGGAATTGCAAAAAGGAGGTAACTAGATTTCCTGTGATCTATAGAAATCCAATGAACTTTCAAAATTAAAGCTGTATTTAATCTGAAAATGTCTAAAGGTTTTACACAGAACAATCCTTTAATAGAAAGTGCAAGCAATTCTCTTAATTCCTCTTGCAGTAGAGAACCGCTGTTATCAGAATTAGATGTCTCAGTGAGATTTCATCCAGGGTCTTGAATGGTGATTTTATAATAGCTTGTAAAACCACATTTAAATCCCAAGGCAGAACAGATACACTCTCCAGGGGTTTAATCCTCTCCAAGGCTCCAATGAAACAAATAAAATATTCTTCTTGAGCCAACTTTCTCTCCAGAGAGACACGGAGGACACTGGTCTGAACCATCAGGGTGCTTGTACCTTTTGTAATACTGTCTGAAGAAATTCCAGAACAGAAGTAGAATTTCAACAGTTAAAATTGGAAGAGATCAGTATATCGTCCAGATATACTAAGACGAACTTCCCTAACACCTCCCTGAATACCTCAATCAACTCCTGGAAGACGGCCGGGGCATTACACAACCCAAAGGGCATCACCAGATACTCGTAGTGCCCGTCGGGTGTGTTGAAGGCCGTCTTCCATTCGTCACCATCTCTAATTCGAACTAGGTTGTATGCGCCTCTTAAATCTAGTTTAGAGAAAATCTTGGTGTTGGTAACCTGAGTGAATAAATCATCAATCAAGGGTAATGGATAACGATTTTTCACTGTAATCTTGTTCAAGCCTCGATAATCAATGCAGGGACGAATGCCTCCATCTTTTTTTTTTTTTTTACAAAAATGAATCCTGCCCCTGCTGGTGAATGAGAGGGACGGATGAAACCCTTGGCCAAGTTCTCTTTGATGTATTCCTGCATTGCCAGTTTCTCAGGCCCAGATAGATTATAAAGGTGACCCCTAGGAGGCATACAACCAGATCTTAAATCGATGGGACAGTCGAAGGTACGGTGAGGGGGAAGTTTATCTGCTGATTTGGGACAGAATAAGTCAGCAAACTCTGCGTACTGAGTTGGCACACCTTTAACCTGAATCTTGGTGTTTCCTACGGTTACTTTCGCTAAACAGTGATGATGACAATGGGTAGACCAGCTAGTTAGCTGACCTGAAGCCCAGTCAATCTGAGGGGAGTGAAGTTGTAACCATGGCATGCCAAGAATAATGGTGGAGGTTGCCATACGCAGGACCAGAAACTGTAGACTCTCTTTGTGTAGCACCCCAACACTGAACATCAACTCAGGGGTCCGAGAAAGGGGATGTCTACTTTGCAGAGGAGAGTAATCTACCGCAGTGACCAAAACCTGTTGGTCTAACGGGAGTAGGGGAATCCCCAAATTCTTTGCAAACTCGTAATCTATAAAGTTAGCCGCTGAACCAGAGTCTAGAAAAGCTTCAGTGGGAACAGTCTGACCCTCCCATGTGACAGAGCAGGGAAGGAGCAGACGATTATTGTTTAGAGGTAATAACTGCGCGCCTAGGGTATTATCCCTGACTACACCTAGGCGGCAGCGTTTCCCGACTTTTTAGGACAATTCTGTACCTTATGACCCTCCTCTGCACAGTACAAACAGAGTTGTTCTGTTTTCCTGCGATTCCTTTCCACCCGTGTCAATTTTGAATGTCCAATTTGCATTGGCTCTGGCGGAGGTGAAACGGGTGGAGGAGAGGCGTAGGAGACATATCTTACAGTATTCTTACCCCGGGTTTGTTTCTGATAGCGCAAACGGCGATCAACCCATACTGCTAAAGAGATTGCCTCATCAATAGATTTTGGTTCAGGGTGTCCCAACATCAAATCAGAAACTGAGTCTGATAACCCTGATAGGAAACAGTCTAACAATGCGAATGACCCCCACCTAGCTGACACAGCCCACTTCCTGAACTCAGCTGCGTAAACGTCTACCGGATCTTTACCCTGACGTAAAGTCTTAAGCTTCCGCTCAGCGGTAGAAGCAATGTCCGGATCATCATAAATTATGGCCATGGCCTTAAAAAGTTCCTCAACTGATGACAAAGCCTCACGCCCTGCCTGGAGGCTATATGCCCATGTTTGTGAGTCCCCTGACAAAAGGGTCTTAATAAAAGCAATTCTCTGTGCCTCAGTTCCCGATAAATTGGGTCTCAACTCAAAATAAGACAATACTCGATTTCTAAAGTTCTGAAAGTCAGATCTATGACCAGAAAACCTTTCGGGTACAGACATACGCAAGTCTGTAACTGGAGGAGATCGCACTGCATTCACAGCCTTTTGAAGGACTTGTATGGACCCAGACAAAGCAGTAATCTGGGTCTGTTGGCCGTCCAACACCCTGATAAAATTCTTCACGGATGTGGTTAGTCTATCAAGACGGCTGCTGAGTGCGTCCATTTTGTTTTTTAGGTCTGCCGTTCTGTAACAATTGGTGTCAGCACACAGAGAGAATCTGATTATTGATGATCTGCAGAATCATCAACAATACAGATGTATACTTAATTATGGATGATCTGCAGAATCACCAATAATACAAGTATGACTAACCTCTGGACACCTAATGAAGTGTAAGTGTTTGATGCAACTGTAGGCTATCTCCCGTGGGGCGGGAGACACAGATAACTTCGGCCAGAGACCACCTGAGGAGCAGGTGGCCCTCGGCTGTGCAGGGACTATCTCCTTAAGAGAGGGGATAGAGATAATATGGCAGCCATTGATTCCCTGGTAAACTGGTAATCAGACTGTACTGCAGCCAGGGGACTCCTATGGGATAGAGGCCACTGGCTGCACTGCAGGAAGGCCTCTCTGAGGAGCAAGAGGTCCTTGCAGCTAACTGACACTTGGTGGAATAGTGTCACGGGTAGTACTGACAGACTGAACACTCGAGGGATGAGTGACAGCCAGAAGGGTTGGGCAGGCCAGGTCGGCAACACACGAGCAGATATGGTACAAAGACAGAAGGCTGATTCGGTAACCGGGTACAGGCAAGGTTGGCAACTGGTAGGCAGATAGGCAGAGGTACCGAATCAAAAAGCAAGAGAGAGGTCGACAGAGCAAAAGGTCATACAAGATATAAAGCACAATCCTAGTCTGGGGTGTGAGGTCCTTGGTCTGGACACCCAGGAACTAGTCTAAGGAATAACAGTATCCTATGCTTGGGTGTGAGGTCCTTGGTCTCAACACCCCGGAACTGGTCTAAAGTATAACACAGCAATGACACAGTAATCCTAAGCTTGGGTGTGAGGTCCTTGGTCTCAACACCCCGTAACTGGTCTAAGGTATAACACAGTAATAACAAGAGCGTAATCTGGCTAAGTGTGAATTCCCAGGTCCACCTGGTTCTAACACACTGTAGGATCTGACTGAGGTCTGAGTGCTCACACGTAAGTATTCGCAACGGCAGACAACCAGCAACTGACAAGCAAGATCTATATATACTACAGCGCTCCTCAGCGCCGCCCCCAGCCACTCAGGAGTTCCGCTGGAATCAGCTGATCGTCCTGATCAGCTGATACCTCTCCTGCTGGCATAAAGGTCGTGTCTTCAAGCGCGCACGCGTGCATAGCTCTCCATCTGTGTGCACTAGAAGGCCCAGGCAAACCAGACGCATGCTGCTGTGCGGAAACCGTCGGACTGAACGCGGAGACAGCCGCCCCGCTGCCAGACCGCGCGGCGGCATCTCCGCTATTCATTACATTTCTACATTATATTATGTATACTCCGGCCCCCCATTAGTTTGAAGTATGTTGACCCGGCCCTTGATGGAAATCTTGAGTAATATGTCCTGATTTAGACATCATTCATAATAAATGGAAGGGACTTCTGAAAAGCTGGCCAGTATTTTGAGGGCTTTCCTAAGACTTGCTGTTCTTGGTGACAGAAGGTATAACTCTGCTTCCTGTAATATTTAAGAAGCCTGTGTATACAGAGAAGCACTCCTTGTCATGCCCAACAGACTGGGGTAGGAGACTACCACACTTGCAGTGACAGGTGCTTTTTGCAGTGCCAATGTCTACATGATACTTGTGTAGTTTTGAATCCGTAAGTGCCTTCAAAACTCTGGAAGTAGGAGTTTTTTTTAAAGAAACAGTCAGGGTCATGATCTAAAGTGAACTAAGTTAATTAAAATAATGCATTTGATGTGGTCCTTGGAGTTTGCTAGTGCCAGAAAACAACATAAAATTATGTAATTACAGGCAGTTTTAACAAGTACTTACGAGACAGACGGAATAACTAAAGATAACATACAGCTGTACATAGCAAATAAGGAAATAGGTTAAATAAACAAATGGAATGCTGTATTTCATGGCCATGATGTGGCAGGGTGTGTTTACTCAGATAATAGCCTGTTTACTCAATGCATGTATTTGTGGAAGAAAAATGTACAGTCGCAGAGAGGCAAATAATCTTACATAGGAGAGAAACTATGCTGCTTTTATAGGTTCCATGATGATTCGTAAATGTTATCCACCAGTATACATTAATGGTCTGAAGCTATCAGAAGTAATAAAACCTGCATCCCTCATTATCCTGTTGGAACAGTGGCTCGGCATACACTATAAAACAACAGGGCTCTGGGCCACCCAGCACAAACTTATAGGTCTACACTTTGAAGTTTTGACTTGAGGTATATCTAGCTTCACAATGGTATTTCCCACACAGACAAATGTTGAACTATTGAACTTGTTATCTGTTCTCAGCACTCAGATGACACACAGAATTTATAACCCTTATTAGTTATCATGGAGAGTTACTAGAGTTTGACTGCAGAGAAACTGTGTCCTAGAGCAGGGCTTTTCAACCTGTGGTACGCGTACCACCAGTGGTACTTTGCTATTGGCCAGGTGGTACACACCAGGTTTGCCTGCCACTTGTCCTAGTCCCATCTTGCATCCACAAAGTTCAGCTCCCCCTCGCTCACTCCTCGCTGTGCTGCCCTGCGGTATACTTTAGACCTCAGATCAGTGGTGAAGAAACAGCCAGGCAAACGGTGCACAGTGACAGTGACATCGCTGCTTACTTCCTGTATTTGAAGTATACATGCTGTCACTGTGCACCTTTTGCCTGGCTGTCTCTTCACTGTGGTCAGGTTACAGCTGATCTGAGGTCTGCGAGGACCTCAGGGGGGATGTCTCAATGCTAAAGAGGCTTCCCCATTCCTCCTCAGTAGAGGGGATCCAGTGATAGGACCCCCTGAAGATATCCTTGTCAGCAAGCCTGCATGCGCAGTAGTGGCTCTCCGCTCGCATTTCGGTGGAAACAGACGAGCCCGATCGGGTCCACTCTACTGTGCAGGTGCACGGGTGGTACTTGAACATATTCAGGTGATAAAAGTGGTACAATTAGTGAAAAGACTGAAAAGCCCTGTCCTAGAGGCCTGAATCCTAATGGCTCATACACACGGGTTACAACTGTCGCCGCAACCACGTGGCACGTGCGTGTTGCGGCGACAGGTCCCCTATGTGTATAACGCGCGCGCCACGAATCGTCGCTAGTCAGTGCAGTCACCAGGCGATTGGCATGGCCAATCACCGGCAACAGCTGTCGCCGCAACTGTCGCTAGTCCGCCACGCGTACTGCGTGTGTATGCGGACTAGCAACAGCAACCCACACACCATGGACGGCGCCTCCTGTGGGGGGGAAGGTTTATGGGAGGAACCTTCTGCGACAGTTTCCGCCGCATCTCTGTCCCTCTGTGCGCCGTGTGTACGGCTGCTGCACAGAGGGACCTGGCGCAGAGCTGTCGCGCACACATCCCTGGTGTGCTAGCAACAAAATACAGCGGTACCCCGTGTGTACCCAGCATAAGGCTCTGCTCCCAATATGGTGGAGGACGGACAATTTTTTTTTCATTCTCCACTCATGAAGTGAACAGCTCCTAATTTCTAAATAGGAGCTGTTCACACTTGTCACACTGCAACAGATCCGCAGGACTTGCAGTAGGCAGACGGCATTTCTGTGCAGTACACAATAATCCCTGGCACACAGATGCGTTCCCCCATATAGTCTATGGGCTCCAGCTGGACCACGGCGGACCATCGGGGCCTTAGGCTGTGTTCCCACTTAGAACGGACATTTTTTTTGTCTGTTCTCTGCTCATCGCAAAACAGTGAATATTTTATATTTTATCTAATTTATATATAGGAGCCATTCACACTTGTCAGTCTGCAACAGATCCATTGGAGGGAAGGAAACACTGTCTAGTTCTATGTAGTATTGGGACTGTACATACACATGTATGTTTATCTCATCACTTAAGTTACCCTTTAGCCTAAATAACAGTCTGGCCTCGATTCATCAACACTTAGCAAATTTGTTAACAACAGTTTGGTAAAATACCGAATTTGTTAACTTCAATTCAGGATTCATCAAAGTTATCTACAGCTGTTAGCGAACATTCGGTAACGATTCGGTAACGATTCGCTAAAACGGAAGAAAGTGCAATTCATGAAAAAGAAAGTGGGCGTGGTTTAGCGTTACATTTAGGATTAGTTATCTCCTTCACTGCTCTGTCGTTATTCCTGTCAGATCATTTCTGACAGAGAAGATGGAGACATTTGAAGTGGTTATGTATCAGCTGAGAGTGATTCAAAGGCGCAGAAGGGCAAGAATAAGGTCTGCAACCATATAAATTTGTAAGAGAATAGATTTATTTGCTATAACACGACATCTGCATTTCTCTTGAATCATCTTGTAAGAGAACACAGGCAGTGCCAGGGTTAACTAATTTACTAGCTGCACTATAATTTTTTTAGAACAGGCACCTATCAAATTGTGGGATTGTCCCAAACCACTTCCAGAATCCTGGTCCAGGTGTTAAGCCCTATTCAGAATGTTGCTACGTAGTGTTCAAAGGACTGCCTTTTACCCACAATTCCATGGGAATCTTATGGCCTTGTGTTAAATTACCGCTGTAAAATGGAAATATCGACACGTTACCGAATGGTTACCGAATTGTTATCGAATTCACACCGAATGCCGAAAAACCTTGATGAATACAACTAGAAATCGCTAAACTTCGAATTCGGTAATTTAACAAACTGGAAAAAGTTATCTCAAAGAGAATGATGAATCGAGGCCATATCTTTCTTTTTGTTTTGGACAGAGTGGGTGGAGGAGCAAAACCTCTTCCACATCTTTATTTCTATCTGGGTTCCAGTATCATCCTCCCCCCCATCAGCTCTATTACTGCCACTAAAGTTAAGTATCCACTTCGCGATGTTCCTGAAGACTTTCCTGACGACCGACCATTTTTAAGCGCAGAGTGGTCGTTTCCGTGATATCGTGACGTGGGTAAAGGCGCACGACCATGTAACGTTGTTTAGCATCGCAATAACGACTGTCATGGGATCGGAATCGCTAATATCCCTGACGACTCCCGGGGTGTAGCATCGTGTGACGTCGTGCGTACCCACCGACAGCTGACGACCGTCGTCAAGGGGACGTCACAGGACCCGTCAGGCGGTGAGTGCGCAGCTTAACACAACATGTAAGACCTCCTGTAGCAGTATATGTGACAAAGCCTTTCACTAGAGATTAGAGGTCAAACACGCTTAGCAAAGGTCAGGGATAGAACATTTCCTTTTCCATGTAATAGCCACTATAACCCATGGTAGTGACACCAAAAATCCATCAGTACTACTTCCAGTGGATAAAATGCAATTATAAAAAAATGTGCATTTAAAATTATATGGCAAAAGCAAGTAGTGTTGTTGGCTAGGCTCTCATCACGGATAGCCTGCAGCAATTAGGCAGGTTATGTGTACCTGCAGTGACACAGCACGCATCCTCTGGAGAGTGGTAGGCTAGCAGTTACTAGAAAAGCGTGACTTTGGCTGGTATCATAGAGGTCCCTGCACCCTATTGCCAACAGGGGTTCTGCCAGAATAGAGCTAGTCATCTAGTAAAATAACATGAAACTGGTCATCTAACCTGCCTTGAGGTGATCACACAGTATAAAAGTAAATACCGTGCATACATACAAGCATTTAGAAGCTGGACACACTATTTTCTTATTCACAAATACAGGTCATCTATATAGCACAACATGGAAACTATGATAATATGTGTGTTAAATATTTTCATAACATTATTTTAATAAGCAGGTATTTAGTGCATGCTGAAGCAGGGGTGCAGATAGGCCATCTACCAGCAATATAATGCAGCAAAGGAAGCTACAAACTAAAGCCTAGTACACACTAGCAATTTTGATAGGCCAATCACTGGTCAATATTACCACCTCCATGTAGTATGACCATTTACCTATCTAATCTGCATAGAATTGAAAATCTGTTTGGCCCTCATACTACATGGAGGTGGTAAAATTGACCAATCATTGGCCAATCAAAATTGCTAGTGTGTACTAGCCTTAACTGTGGCCTGTGTGTGACTGGATGGAAAAACAACTTTAAAGTAATGAAAATCTGGTCATTGGCAAAGACGTACTGTTTTCAGATTATGTTTTACATTGTGTGCTGACTACACATATAATGGAAAAGGGGGCACGGGCAGAGTTAGCTGGCACTATTCAATCAAGGGGTGGGGTTTCAGGAATACCCAACCTCTGAAATGACAAGAACAACTTATTGAAGAAACAGGTCCTAACCAATTAAAATGAGCTAGAAGGTTTAAGGTCTGGAACACATCATGCAATTTGCACTTAAAACCCTACTTCCGATAGGAAAAATTGTTACATCGGGAAAAAATTAACCAGCTTACTGACTGCCAGCAAATGATCCAAAGCTTACAATTTTTTATTTGGAATCAGATTAGACATGCTGGAAAATATTGATTTAAATACTCGCAATCATTCCATGCGTATGTCCTTTCGATCGGTATCCAATTGGAAAAAATGATGATAATTTGACCAAAAAACAACTGTATACGTGTGCACGCTCGCTTTCTTCTATATCTGCTCGATGTCCAAACTGAGCATTTGCTCAAATAGGACATGAGGTGAAAATTGCATGGTATGGACCAAGCTAAATGGATAGGGTGAGCTGGACTAGGAAGAGAATGGGACGCCTCAGAGCATTCCTGTACTCATCTGCTATACACCTCATACTTGTGGTAAATCCCACAATCTAGACACACACGTCTGAATCATCTCTGAAACAGGTTTGCACTGTATACAGAAACGTCTACTTTTTTTTACCAGATGTTATCAGAATAGTAACCATATTTACATTCCATCGCGCAAGCCCTGGGCAATTGTATGGCATATTCACTATGAATTATCTGCTTTGTAAAAGGAGACAAGGAACAAAACCTCTGCAAGCTCTTGTTCTGTGACTTCAAAAGCTTGACTGTGGAGCAGAACAATCACAGCTCTGTAATGAGTGCTGTTGACCACAAACCCTACACATTGTCCTCAGGGTTTATTACTGTACTTTGATCCCAGCTGATAAACATATTGTGATAAAATGAGCTATAAAACAAGCTCATTATAAAATAGTAGAAAAGACCTGTGACACTGCTCTTTCCACAAAGGCCAATATTGTGCTTGTAATAATTGCCATTACTTTCCCCTGTTCCTATCACTAGATGAACTACTTTAAAAGTTAATTTGCCTTCTGTCCCCACAGCGGTGCCCTCTATTGTCTATGTGGAAAGCTTGTACAATTGCTAGCAATAAAATAACCTTATGCATGGAAGCATTGATGAACTATACTTTGGTGAGAGAAACCCAGCTCAGCCACCAACCAGGAAAAGGAGGAAGAGCGAGCTGATAGTGAACAATAAACATTAATCCAGAGGAAATGGTGCCAGTGGTAGTGCCAGGCTTTAATCATTGACATTCTATGATGCTGGCAAGACTATGAACCTTCCACTAATCTAATTCATACCTGTATATAAGTTTTTTTTTATTTGAATGAACCAGTATGAAAACAAACAAACAAGCACGCACACATGCACACTCTCTCTCTCTCTCTCTCTCTCTCTCTCTCTCTCTCTCTCTCTCTCTCTCTCTCTCTCTCTCTCTCTCTCTCTGAAGAAAAAAAAAATGAAAAATAGGAAAAGTCAAAACATCCAGAGATGGAGGAAAGGTAAAGGCAACAGGTAATTTACATATTTATAGGGAGAGTCAATGAGATGCTAATCATGAATTGATGGAAAATTAATGCAAACTTGGGGAGATTGGAAATGATGCAGGCCTTGCATTTAATTGGCCTATGATGATTTTTTATTTCCATGCTACTTTCACATTGATGCCTTGCATCAGACAATATAATCACAATCACCCCTCTTCGAAAACCTAGAATTGCAGCATCAATACTTTTGACATCCTTCTGTTCACACCACACTCCGTAAACTTTCCAGTATGTAAAGGAGAAAGATGACAAGAAACTGTAAAGTTGAAAATACATGTGTACACATATTTATAAGAAGTACATTAGTACCAAAGTAAAATGCACTGTAAATGACTTTCTCTTTATGTACCTATCACAACAAGTGTTTTTAATCAGGGCTGTGGAGTCAATACAAAAATGACTGACTCCTCAGTGTATGAAACCACCGACTCAGACTCCAGCTACCCAAAATTGCTCCGACTCCGCAGCCCTGGTTTTTATTCTGATAGTCCTGACCTCTTACCAACAGGTTTTGGACTAGTCCATCTACTTATGGGGAATTCTCTGGGTTTTCTTTATTTTATAAAATACTTACTGAGAGCCATGGAGGTTGGCAACCAGACATCTTTGTAGAGATTGTTGCCAGGGAGTGCTTTTAAAAGAATAAAAGTAAAGGAGAAAGACTGGTCCAAAGTGGAAATGGGTGCTTGGCTATACTGTAACTGAGTGCCAAAGGGATAATTTGGGCGCTGGCAATCGGCTGTGGTGGGGTTAGTGGAAAGGGGTGCTTGGCTATAAAACAGCCGAGCCTCAGGAGATTAACTTGGGCGCCAGAGTTACAGGTGGGAGCTTAGCTACAGTACAGAGTGGCACCAGAAATATCTGGAGGACAAAGTAAAGGAGAGTAATTACTGGGCATCTGGGATCTGGCTATTATGTAGGCGAATCCCACTTTGGGGGTAAGTTACTTTAGTGTTAGGAGTAGGGGAGTTGAGGTTAGTGTTAGAAATAGGTACGGGGGAATGTCCACTGCACAAATTCTTGCACTGCTTTTTTAAATGTATGCTTTAGTGGCGCTGTATAGCTTTAGCAGTATGCAAGGCAAGATTCATACTTTCTCTGCCCAAAAGCCAACTTTCTTGCAGCTTCCATTCTATGTGCAACATCCACCTCCTATTCCTTTTGCAGCCCCCTATTCCATTAATGTATAGCAGCCCCCTTCAGTTATACACATATACCTTGGGCAGCAGCTCCCTATTTCCATTTCTTGCGCCTCATTGGCAACCTCTATATTCCATTTGCAGCCTCTTCCTCCATATGCAGCAAACACACTTCCATGTCAAGCCGCCCCTTGGCCAGATGCCGCCCAAGGCCCAGGCCTTTGTGGTCTTTCCAGAAATCCGTCTCTGGCACCATGCTTGGCCAACGTAAACTCTATGGTCCTCAGTGAGGCTGATTTTTAACTGAATGCCCGGTGCCGATAGGTAGGAGTGGTAAATGAGATGCAAATGATTCAAAGTTGATACAGAACTGTTGCAGAGTTAATGCAGAATTGTGCAATTAGTATTGTTATGCAGCTTGATAATAGCCCAATCAAATGAACAAGATATTCTATTGATGCATTTCTAAGCTGCATACATTTGCATAATTCTGCATCAACTTATTTGCATTAGTCATTAGACAGTCACTAACCATCCCTACTTGATAGGCTTAAACAAATCTATTGCAGATATTGGTTGTGCTTTCTACCATAGGCGCATAGGAAAATGCCTGCCAGTTCCAGTCAGTGCCCAATAAAAGCACCAGTAAGTGGCAAGAAAATCCATAGCCAATCAGGCTCCCAGAGTTAATGTGCCTCTATATAATTACCAGTGTAGGTACACCAAACCCCAGTCTCAGGACTGTTTTTAGAAACTGCTGTTCTAAAATGACTTTGTGGACTTACTATTAGCAGTAACAAACTTGAGGAACTACAGACATGAATGAGTGTAAGTTCTCACTAAACAAATAATAACACAATGATTATATCTCTGTAGCATGAACTTTATGTGATTTCATATTAAAAAATCAGCAGAAAAGGCTAACAGGTTAAGACGACAAGCTCAATTGACTAATGTATAGGTTTCCATCCTAGCTAATAAAGAGTCCTGGGATGAAAGCCAAACACTGACCACATATGCAAATCATTAACAAAAAAAGGTAATTCAGTTGAGAATTTACTTGTACATTTTTCATTCAGTTTCAGTGGCTTGTCTTAGCAGTGTTTGCCTAATTCATCCCATAAGTGCAGTTTACAATATACACATTTCCCGTTACCAGCTGGCTCATGAATGAAAGCAGCAAGCTTTTCTTCTTCCAGTTGAACTGCAAAGTCCACCAGATAATGTTTATTGGTACACATGTTGCACTTTCTACATACAAAAAGAGTTGCTCGAAATAATGATGTATATTTTGTATTTATATAACGCTGACATCTTCTACAGCACAGTTTAATTGTCTTGTCCCTGTACAACAACTGATGAAGAATTTAAAGTGTACCAGAGGCGAACACAGTGAATCCAGCGCAGGAGACATGGGTGCAGCCGGCGCCACCATAGGCCATAATAGGAATTACAGCTATAGCAGCGCACAGGGAGTAACTTCGGCGCCCATCAGAAGACGGAGCTGAAGTTACTTTTAAAACACAATATGAATTATTTTATTCCCTACTATCCATGGCGGCCTGGAGGGGGAATAGTATTTAACACGGCCGGGAACTTGTGCAGCAGCAGGATCAGCCATATACCGGCTGTATCCTGCGCCCAAGTCTCCCGCGCAGATTCCTCTTGTACGCACCAGAGGTGATATGATGAGATAGACATGTATGTACACTGCCAAGTATGTATATAACGAGGCTGTGTTCATTTTCTTATTTTTCTGCCTGAAAGAGTCAACCATTCAGATATGCAGCGGACTTCACTCTAGTCAGTCAGACTATAGAGTAGCCCTAAGTAAGGAATTACAGCCATAACACTCTTGTCTGGAAGAAAACAACTTCTGAGTGCAGGGGATAGATAAAACAGGTCAATAGTTTAAATATTTTAGCTCTGGGATGCTGAGACTGTGTAAAGGACTGTATCATTGATATGAGACATCATGAAAGTAAACCTGAAGAGAAATAAAAGCAACCCAATGTTCTACGGAGCTTGTCTGCACTGGGCAGGTGCAGACAGCTCGTGTCTGGGCACTAGCATTCAGCAGAACAGGCACAACTTTTTCCGGCGAGCCTGAATGGCGGCTCAGTGCTACTGCACAGGTGGAACCATGGGAGTCCCAGCACTGGAACGGAGGGATGGAGGGGGATTGGTAAGGACTTGTCGGATACAGAGGCTTCCTTCTCCTGAAGTAAGTATCTACATTTTTAGAGCGGCATGTACATAACGTTACGTGGCAGGCAGAAAAGCGCAAGTACGATGGCCGCAACTCAGACAAGTTGATCCATCAGGCGGATCACTTGCGGAGCGGTGGGCGCTGTACACATGCATGACTATAGGCTGAGACGGTCGTTATCTGCTGCCTCAAAAGACTTTGATCATCATGCATGGGTATGAGCCATTAGACAAGTGATTTCTGGTTTGGATGAACTGCCAAAAAGATGCCTGGCCTGTAATGTCTGTGAATGATGGCTGCTCCCCATGTTATGGGCAGTGTACACAGATCGGAAACACATCATGCCTAATCAGGCACAAGTACTGTAAAACTAGGCAATATAGTGCATCTGTTCATAGCAAGAGCTCAGCTCATCAAAACCAAGCACGACCAAAGACTAATTATTCTGCTAAATTTTTAATAACGTATTAAATTTTAGATAACTAAATTAGCGAATCTCCTATCCCTAACCACCTTCTCCCAATGAAATGATCCATGCTGTAAAAAATGCAGTATTACCATTTCAGCCTCAAATGATAGAGGTCTAATCAGTGCCAAAAGGATTCTTCTTCAGCCAAAGGCCAAGTTGAACAATACTATGGTGCATACACATAGACCATTACTTTGCCATGTTCCCATGAGGGACACAGAGAAACAGCGGTGTAGTTCATAACAGGGCAGGATGGGTAATGAAGAGAACAATTGGCTCAGTTTAGGTGGTATTGCGTTTTTGATCTCTCAGCGACGGATCAGGGCTACTGTACACACGTTACATTCTGCCTTGCCTTGCCGAGAACCACCTAGCAGTTATACAAGGCTTTAGACTGCTCCTGGCCCACATAGAGATGAATGGTGCAGTGCACCAAGAGCCGGAGGAGCAGAACCCCAATTCTCAGATTCAGATACTAAGCATCAGAATCAGGTGACTGCTACTATTTTGGGGAGGCTGAAATGGTAAGAAGCTAATTTTCAAGCATGCAGTGTAGCTGCTTTTACTTGGTTGCATAATGCTGGTCTTTTCAGCAGACCAGAACTGTAACCTGTAAAATGAAAATGCAAGAAAACTGCACTAGAAGCAGCATCTCCTACCTATAGTCACCATCAGATTGTAAAAAATCAGTCCTCCATTAGGTCCGATCATCCCTGTTCCATTCCTGCACTTCTGAGTAGTGGAAGTGAACACAAGACAAACAACATTTATATTGCGCTTTTCTCCTGGCGGACTCTAACCGCCAGAGCTGCAGCCACTAGGATGCGCTCTATAGGCAGTAGCAGTGTAAGGCCCGGTTCACATTAGCGGTTGTTTGCCAAACGGACCGGATGACCTGACCGGATCCGGACCGGATCCGGATCGGAACCGTACGGTTCTGATCCGGATCCGATCCGGATCCGGTCAGGTTGCATCAGGTGTCCATCAGGATGCGATCCGGATCCGTTTGGCAAAAGAACGTTAAAAACAAAAAAAATGTTGGGGTCTGGGAGGTCAGCAGAAGGGGGACCTGTGGAATCAGGCCCTCTGCTGTTTAGCACTCACCTCCACCTCCGACATGCTGCCAACATCTCCGGATCCAGCTGTGCTGCTCCACTCCAAAATGCTTGCCCATGTGTCCCCATCCAATATCGCCGCAACAATCCCCATAGGAAGTGGGGTAGAACATCCGGATTTCTCAGCCAGTGTGTTGTGCGCTCTCCGGTTCCCATTGGTTTGTATTGGCCGGATGGTGCAGTCCGGCTGCCGGAGGAGCCGGATGAAAAAATAGCGCATGTTGGAACGGAGGCCGGAGTTCGGATCCGGCCCGGATCCGGTCCGGCTCCGGTTCGGCAGAACGGACGCATGTGAACAGACGCATAGGCTTTCATTGCTATGCCGTGCGTCCGTTCCGTCCGTTCTGCAAGCGGTGCGGCTCCGGCACGGCGATTCCGGAGGGCCACCGCAAGTGTGAACCGGGCCTAAAGGTGGCCACACACCATACAATTTTTTTAAATATCTGTTCAATTTAAGAATTGCAATCAATTTTTCTGACTGGTTGTAACATTTCAAAAATATGACCAATGTACCACACACCTATGTTCAATTTTTTCCTCAATTATGATAAAACTGATTGGAAACTCAGAGAAAATTGCTAGGGTGTGTATATTAATAAATTAACAATCCAACATACACCATACAATCTTTAGTAGAAATTGAAGAGAAACATCTGGCCTTCCGGATCGATTTAAATAGAAAAAAACTGGAAATCCGATCGTATTTTTCAGTCGAATGGAAAAAAAAAAGCTTTCGATTTTTTCTAGAGATACGATCGTTTTTATCGAATTACTGTAAAATCGGTTCATTTTATTGTATCGTGTGTGGCCACCTTTAGGGAGCCTTGCCGAAGGCCTCCTACTGAATAGATACTAGCTTACTGAACAGGCAGAGCCGAGATTCAAACCCAGGTCGCCTGTGTCAGAGACAGAGTCCTTAACCATTACACTTCCCAGTCCTCCAGGCTTCAGAAGTAACCTCCTGTAGTATCCTATATACCCTATATGTAAGATCCTATATTGCAGAGGCTACAACGCTCAGCATTACTGCATGAGATGCTGGAGGCTGCAGTACTCCCTGGATTTATAGGGGACTTGCCAGGTGTCATGAATGACTTTTTTAATATAATCTATGAACAGCTGTGGATAAGTCAATTGGCTGCTAATGCAGCCTTACCGTGTACGTATTCATTTTACAAGGGACAGATCAAGGTCACTATAATAACTGAGTGTGAAGTGCTGTATTTTAAGACAGTCAATCAACAACCACCAGTGTTCTCCCCAGAATTTTTTTCCAGCCGGGTGCCATGAAATAGTAGCCGGGTGGCAGGAAAAAGTAGCCGGGTGGGGCGAGTTGAAAATGCAGGGCAACTGTGCTTACAGCATAGGAGGAGTTGAGGAGGTGAGCCGATGACAGCCGGGTGGTCACGAAATCCAGCCGGGTGGAGCACCCGGCTAAAATAGCCTGGGGAGAACACTGACCACGTTTCATAGAATGAATTAAAGGGAAAAACCTGGTTCTTTCAGGAAACTGTACCTTGGCACCTTACTTACACTGCCTTATTTATATTAAAGCAGACCTGAACTCAGAACTTCCTCTCTGTTCTAAAATATACGCAACAGCATAATAACCTTTAAATAAAAAAACATTTTTTTTGTTACAGCTAATCCAAATCCTACAATACATCTGCACTGTTTCTACTTCCTGCTTTCATGGAAACAACATATTGTTAACCTACTGTGCTTTCAAATGAGCCTATCTGCCATGGCAGTCATGTGACACAGGGAAGAGATCAAATTACAACTTGTGATTATGCACAGATGAGGGGGAATTGGACAGGCTAAACTCTCTAAATACAGTATATACAGGGTGCATTTCTCTATGTTTTCTTTCTGTCCTGTGCAAGAGAGTTCGGGACCAAGGACAATAACATAAGTAGCATTTACCCAAGTAAAGCTAGCCATACAATATAGAATATTTTTGACCAAATAGACATTTGATGCAACAACAAAAACATCTATTTGGGAAGAAATAGTGGTTAACCACGGCACTGTTGTTGCCCCAAGATCAACCCCTTGGCGACATTTTGTGATTGGAACAGCCGGTTTTTGCCACAATAGACCGACGAGCTTGGCTGGAATTTCAAATCGCAGGCCGATCTCCACCATGATGCAATACAGTATGGCTAGCTTTAGGCTTCTTGCACACCAAGACGTTGCATTAGGTGCCACGTTAAGGTCGCATAACGTGCACCTAACACAACGTATGGTGCTGCAAGAGCCGACGGTAGAGTGAGCCGCGTTAGGCGGCTCGAGTCCTATAATGTCTCCCAGAGTGGCGCTGATTGGCCAGCGGGACCACGTGATGCGGAGCGAGACACTCCCCATCACGTGGTCACGCCGGCCAATCAGCGCCCGCCAGTGCAGTGAATATTAAGTAGCCATGTGCGCGGCTACTGTAGCTGGCTCTCCCCGCCTCCTCTCCGCCCCCCACTGCGCATGTGCAAACAGTCTAACGCGGCTATAGCCGCTCCAACGCCGTAGCATGCTGCACTTTGCACAGAACGTGCAGCGTTACATGTAACGCAACGTGGGCTGTGTGAACAGCCCACTTGTGTTACATTGCTGTGCGTTGGGGGAGCGTTACAGGCGCACTAACGTGCGCCTGTAACGTCTTGGTGTGTAAGCAGCCTTAGGGCAGTTTATATCAGTCTTTTCAAATTATTCTCAACAACCCCACAACCACCCTGCCCCCCAATAGAAAAAAAAATAGTCACAAATAAGGTGCTAATTAAGGGTTGATGCTAATTTTATGTACATTTTTACAGCTTGGAAACATACAAATCAAATGTCGCTGGGCCTGGATATTGAAGTTAACATAGGCGGTGTCTACAGGCCACCTCTGAAATTGAGTTGAGGAGGGACTATATTGTGACAGCCAGACAGTAAGGGGGGGAGGGGGGAATGATTAGTTGTGTGCTTGGCAAAAAGGGTGTGGAGAAAACATGGGACTTTTTGTCATTACTGCAGCTTACAGGAATCCCTTTCAGACATTCATAGCAGGAATGTAAAGATATCTGTTCCACAAATGAAGAATCTTAAGAATGCCATGCCATCTTGCCATACTAAAGACAGGTATGTTATCAAACACTAAACACTGAAAATACTTTAAACACACTATGTTTAGCAGTATTAAATATACACTGTACACTATCTTACAAAAGACTTAACAACAATAACAAACATATGCTGAATTCCTTTCAAATTTGCTTAATAGTAAACTAAACCATAGGTCTGTTTTGTATGCTATGCCATTTTTTCACTGTGATGTATCATGTGTTATATAACTTGACATTAACCAGGTGGTGAATAAATCAATATGGGATTCAAATAGTAATCCGTTCAGTAAAAATTGGGGAACATTAAATTGAATCCTTACACTATATATAATGTAACTGAATGTGCGTACTCAAGTAAAAAAAGATTGCTACCTGTAGGGATCAGGAGTAAATCCCTTAGGCGACAGTTCGAGGCCCAGTGCCATGCAGACATGACGGCACAGTGCATGACAGTGGGAAGCATAAGGAGGGGAACAATGTGCTCGTTGAGACTAACCTGCACTCTGAATCTTTCTGTGATGTATCAAAGGAAACTACCTGATCATATATATGTTACGGCCAGAACCCGAAGTTTGGCCACTTCGGGTTCTGGACGGCCAATGTGTGAAGTGGCCGCTGCGCTGCGGCCAATGTGAGAAATGGAATTATTCCTGTAACATTAATGAATCTTCTGGCCGCAGCGCAGCGGGCAAACGTATCACAACTTTGTTAATTTAATGCAAATAAGCCGGTGGCAATGTAACAGATCAAGCCGCCGGCGAGAACCCAAAATGGCCGGCCAGAACTAGAAGTGGCCAAACTTCGGGTTCTGGCCGTAACATATATACGGTACATTATTTTAGCTGTAACTGAGCTTCAATGGGCTTAGCACGGCAATCGAAAGATCAGTGATTAAGTATGAAAAAAACAAAAACAGTTGTATAGTTGTCTATACAGCAGCAAAAAGCTATGGACTGTGACAGCTTGCATAGTACTAGTCTTGTAACAAAAGCCAATTTCATCATCCGGTGTGCTGAAGAAACTTTATTCTGTGTGAGTGTCCACTCCAGCAGCCAAGAACGTTGTCTGGAATTTGCAACAAGGATCATGTACCAAACGGAATTTCAAAATAGATGGCAAGATTATGTATTGTTAATTGTTAAACTAGCTGTGTAGGGGGCATTTAACTATTAGTTTGTGTGCTTAGATAAAAGATAGCACAAAATTCCACTAACTAGCCAAGTTTACTATCCAAAATAATTCATTATTAATCATGAGTAGTTAGTATCCAGTATCCTCAGTCTCATATCCAATTAGGTAAGTGATCAATGGCTCCCTGATCAGTCAATTACCTGGATTACTGCTGCACCACTAGTAGTTTAATCAGCTTTCAGCAGTAGTGTTTACTGTAATGCTGGTAGTTTTGTTCTGCTTGATGCACTACAAACCTGTTCGGCCGCCAATCAAATACTAATTATTACAGGACATTCATAGCAGGCAGCAGAGTAAAATGAAATAATTTTTGGCTACATTGCATTCTAAAATGTCTGGTGTAGAGCAGATACTCAGCATTATTTATTTCCTTCGGACTGAAGTAAAATGACTGATTAATGGTGATCACACTGGCAGATATCTGTTAGATCAGCAGAATTTCCTAAACCTTGGTACACGTACAAGGACTGTTGCCTGGCAGGGATTGGGAGTCTTTCCCTCAGGTAACACTTTAGGGCAGAGTCTGCACTGATGCATCGCTAGCCGCCAGGCCTGTGTCACATTCTGTTACCATGGAGGGATGAGATGACACAATGGTGCAGTGCACGACAAAAAGACACAGAGTGGGCGGGATGTGTAGGAGAACAATGTCCTTGGCCAGTGCTTCGCTGAGATGATTCACCAGGCTGATCACTTAAAGTGAACCTCCAGACTAAAAATTGACTCAGCAGCACTGGGAAGGCCTGGTGTTTCTTTAACTGTTTCACAGCATCAGAACTTTTTTTCTCTTATACAAGCCTCATTTTTAGCTGCACAGAAAAAACTGCCCGGGCACTTTTCCCCTAATGCTGTGCAAAGCATGATGGGATTTCTGATGATGTTGTTCTCGTTCTGCTGTTTTGGTGCAATTTCTTTTTTTTTTACATTTTGAATTTGACATTTGAAGCCTAGCGTGTGCAGCTGGGAGGGGTTATCAGGACACAGGACAGTTGGAACTGTGTCTCATGCTCCTTGTCACCTCCTTTCAACCAAAAAGATGGCTGCCCCCATGACAAAGATGGCAGCCCCCATGAATCACAAACATTTGCCTGTTCTTTTAAAACAGGGTGGGTAAGAGATTATATTACCTATCTATTCTAATTAACATAACTAATGTAACTTAATGACAGTATGTTTGTTTAGGCTGAAGTTCCCCTTTAAAGCCTGAGCCCAGTAACGCAGTTGTGCGCAGTTGTGTCCGCTTTTCAGCATCTGTAACATTGATGTGTTGCATGAAAAGCAGACAACTGCGTTAGTGGGCTCAAGCCCTCACTGATGCATCGAGGAGATTACTGTACAGAGGCTAGATTCTTGGCTGAAGCGCCCCCAACCGGCTAAGTACCACCTAGCATGTGTACACTGTTTTACAGTGCAGACAATCACTGAAGCGACTATGCAGTGGCACTTTAAAGCGATAATTTTAACAAGGGCAGGGAATTTTGTTTCCATTGGATTCAATATTTGAAATCTACACATGCTTTTTTGCACATTTACATAAAAAAATTTGCCAAATTATTTTGTAAGCGGGTCAAAACACTTCACACACCCTCTCGATGGCTCTTGGCCAAGGTGGCCGGTCAGAGCTGCCTATGCCAAGAAACTAGCAAGTGTTCAGAGGCCCTGATGCCTTGCTAGGAGACCCAGGGTGACAGCTCATCTCACCCAAGCCCATTGTTCTCCTTACTTCTCCAGTTCCATCGTGTGCTGCACCATTGTCCCTATGGCTCCATTTGCACAGTAATTGGCCCACAAGGGATCGAGTCCAATCCCGGCAGGCAACAGTAATTGTGCATGTGTTCGCAACTTAAGCCTGGCTTGACGTCGTGCATTTAGATTACGGTCATCCCTTTGATTGTGCTGCATCTGCCACACAGTCAATCATATACAATTTGGCCATATTCCCTATCTGTTCTGCTGACACCAGCTTTTTTGCAGCTAGTAGGCCAATATCATTCAATACCATTCCCACCCTCCCACATTCAGGCATGTGGAATGCTGGATGGACAGAATTAAAGGAGTATGTTGAGAATCCTGGGGATTTCCTATCCTGACATTTTCAACATTGACATGGTTAGGAATCTCAAATATCTTTCACTCTTTAAGGGGGAAATAGAGAAAGATAACCATGCTTTTTGGTAAATTTAGATTTTTAGAATATTCTTTAAAGAATAAATTGCCGTAAATTGCCTTTTCACAAAAGGACATTTCAACTTAAGACTGTGACAAGGGTGTGGAAGCCTACAGAGTTTTAGCTCTATGTATAATTTCCATGTGTCTCTGCGCCCGGTTTTGTCCCTGTGTCAGTGCTTTTTTTCACTGCACATGTGCAAGGAGGGACGCAGAGACACTGAAGAGAGCTGGGCGGCAGAGGAGGACTGGTCCTGAAGGGGGGCAGGCAGCGCGTGGCGAAAGAGAGAGAGAAAGGCCAGTGCGGGGGGGGGGGGGGGGGGGGGCGTGGCAACAACCTAGCGCCCGTTTTTAAACAAGCCTTAGGCCTGGTTAAAGTATAAAAGTCCATTGAAACTTATATGCCAGTATGCACACTCAACAGCATAAATGCAGTTGTCAGGAAATGTTGTTTCTAGCTATCTTCTCCCCACCAAAAAAGAACAATCCCCTCCTCCAAAGAAAATATCCAGCATACTTCTACTAATTTCCTGGTGATTCCAGGAATTTAGCAAGTACTTGGGGCTCAGATGCCTGCTGGAGCTGAGCTGGTGGCACAGCATACTAAAAACTGTGCTGTATCGCAGAGAAGTTGGGGGCAAAGCACATGCTTATTGTTTTTGGCAATGACATGAGGTGTGGTTACAGAAGCCACATGCCTAATTGGAGCATGGCTAAGGAATGATGATTAGCATAAAGCCTCAGCCCTAAGGTTTGTTCAGGAAGAAGTCAAGCTGTCTGCTTGGAGGGAGTGTGGGGGACTTAACGTTGAGCACCCCATAGGTATTTTGAGGTGAGAGGGGCATACTATTCTGTTTCAGGAGGGGAGCAAGAGGAAATGGTAAAAAAAAAATAAAAAAATAAAAAAAAATAAAAAAAAAAATCACAAAAACTGTGGAATTGCTTTAAAGGAAGTCTGAATGGAGAAACATGCAGAAATATGTATGTGCGCATACACAAAACTGTCTCCCGATTACTACAAGTAACTGTGCATCTGTACATACCTTAGGAAGTAATGAAGGCAATAGAAAACAATGACAGCCAGGTGACCTATTGTGACCTCTGTTTTTAAAAGGGAATATGCCAGCAAGTAAATGCAACCACAAGTAAAAAAAAAAAAAGTAAAAAGATGCACTTCACTTGAGAATGGATAGGTCACTGCTACTCGTACTATGCTTCATATCTTTCTGCACGTAAAGAGACACTTTTTTTGTCTGATTTCTATGACAAGTATATTTATGTGCTTTTAATTAATAAATTACTGCACTATCAGAGGCGTTTCCTTTACCACAACTCATACACGCACCATTCATTCCTTTCACAGCTGCTGCCTACTCAGACTTGGTTCAGTAGAAGATTGGCAGCCATAGTAGATGTGTCACAATTAAGGAGTTAGCAGCCGCGGTGGATAGCTCTACCACCGCGGCTGCCTCTCTTCCTCTGCCTCCCGTGCCTCGGGCGTCTAGCACGCCGAGGACGGGTTTGTCTGCAGCCCAAAGGGTCGCAATAGGGCATGCGCATCGCCGCAACCTTTATGCTGGGAGGAGAGGTGTCAGCTGACCGAAGGGTCGGCTGACGTCGCAGGGGGGCGTGCCTCAGGGACTCCTCGGCTTCAAAAGAGCTGAGGAGTCACTCGCAACTTGTCTGCTGTTGCGATCACTTAGTGTTAGCGCTCAGACCTTAGTTAGATCCGGTGTTCTTTGGTCCGGGAGGAAACCGGGGATTTCACACAGCTTAGGATTGTGCATTATTACTGTTTATTATCTGTGTTTGACTCTGGCTCGTTCGGACTACTCTTACTCTCAGTGATTCTGTACCTTTGCACATCTGATCTTGTTGCTGACCCTGCCTGAATACCGTTCTGTCTCTGTCTCCTGAATCTGTACCTTTGCCCATCTGATCTTGTTGCCAACCTTGCCTGTTTATCGTTCTGCCTCTGCCTCCTGCAATTGTACCTGATCTGCCTGTCTGTTGCCGAATCAATTAGTCTGACCTCTCTACTCTCACCAGGGAGCCCTTGTCTCTGGTGAGGGGCTCCGTACTGTTAGTACCCACCAGCTCCTCTGGTAAGGTCTTGTTAAACCTATCAGTACTTACTGTTTACACCAATCACTACATACAGTGCAATAAAGTGTGACTAAGGTCACGGTCATTCCTGAGTGTTGCTATATTTGTATTATTGGTGATTCTGCAGATCACCATATAATCAGATATAGTATCTGCATTGTTTGGTGATACTGCAGATCACCAAATAATCAGAACTTTGTATTTGCTGAAACCAATCGTTACAAGATGCAAATGTGTTTTCTTGAAGGAAATGTCCAAAGTATTTAAGCTGTTAATCACAATGCACTAGTATCCCTACTCTAGCCAAGACATGTGTTAGCTTTTAGTTAAAGTGAATAAGGGTAAGAACCTTGGTTGGGGTGATTTTTTTCTTCTTTGTGTTCCTAGTGACCAGACATGGGAGAGATCTTCCAAAGTGACAGAGACAGCAGTGACAACCTCACAGATATTCCAATCCTTTCCAACTGCTATACTACTATAAAGTATTCTTGTTACATGGAGGCAGTTTGGCTGCTGAGCTCTTTGATGCACCATATTTGCCTTGTGTCCGTCTGATGTTTCTCGGCTACCTAAGTGAGGTGGTCACTTTCCTTGAATGTTTACAATACTTCTATAATGTATGTTATTGTTGTTTGTTCCCCACCTGGACAGAAGCAATCTCAGTCACTGCTTGCTCTCTGTGGAACCTGTCCAGAGTTATGCTAGGTACGGTAAATCTAACAGAAAGTCGTCTGGTGTGTACCTAGCATAAAGCCTTGAGGTGTAAATTAGACAGCAATAAACATCTGATAACATCTCTAAACCTTCACCATGTTACCCAAAATGAAAATACAAGTTATAGTATTTATAGAGTTCCTCCTTAATATGTTCTGCATTACATAAATGAATGAAGTCCCAGCGATACTCTACAATTAATCAATAAAGTAATACATGGATTTAAAGAGTTTGCCAAATAAAATGTGCTAAAATATGCATTAAAAAGTGCAGATTATTGATGAGTTCATGTTCTGTGCTGGATCTCCTGCGAATACAGCCTAAATTAGAAGCTCTTTAATTTAATTAGCTATTCATAACTTCCCATCAAATAAAAGGAGCTCTGGAGAAAATAAATTGTCGGATCATCATCAGTAAATGGAACAGACTTCATAACACACTACCGCTGACATGTTCCATTTACTGGATGTTACACTTCAGTGACCAGACCCAGGCATGTATTACAGGGGGGATAGGTGGCGAGTGGCGACTGCATTATCAGGAAGCCATTTCTACAGTATGCTTGGACATGGCAGAACCCCCCTCTCACACAATACTGCTTATGTATTAGATCATTTTACATATTACCATATTTATTTGAACCTAAATAGGGCATTCATATACAGCACAGCACCTACAGCTTTTTGTGGAAGAATGTATCCCTACTCTAAACAGCAATCTAAGCCCATGTTCCCTTGGGAAGGGATAAACACCACATGAAGGAATAAGAGATGGGTAATAATGGAACAAACACTGATTTAACAGGGGTGGACAAAAATGGAACTTGGGAGTCAGTCTAGCCACTCCAGCAGCCAAAGAAAAATACATTTTTAGAAGCCAGATAGATAGGCAGCAAACAAAGAAAAACATTATTAGAAGCCATATTGGCAGCAAAAGCTATCATAACATCACAATAAGCGTTAAGACTTCACAATACCTGCTAGGAGGATTCAAAGATATTAGTGAAATTTCAGCGTCTAGCATTTCGAGGGATAGTGTAGGGGGGGTCGGGGGTAAAATGAGTTGAACTTACCCGGGGCTTCTAACGGTCCCCTGCAGACAACCTGTGCCCATGCAGCCACTCACCGATGCTCCGGCCTCGCCTCCGGTTCACTTCTGGAATTTCAGACTTTAACGTCTGAAAACCATTGCACCTGCATTGCCATGTCCTCAATCTCGCTGTGTCACCAGGAGCATACTGCGCAGACACAAACCATACTGGGTCTGCGCAGTATGCTCCTGGTGACATCAGCGGGATCGAGGACACGGCAACGCAGGCGCAGTGGTTTTCAGACTTTAAAGTCTGAAATTCCAGAAATGAACCAGAGGCGGGGCTGGAGCATCGGTGAGTGGCTGCGCGGGCACAGGATGTCTGCGGGGAACCATTAGAAGCCCCGGGTAAGTTCAACTCATTTTCCCCCGACCGCCCTACAGTGTCCCTTTAAACACAATAGTTCCTGTACTACAGTAAAATACTGCTTATGATGACAATCCTACTGTTACAACTCAAGGACCTCCACTGCTTCACTATACCTACCATAACATTACCATATACAGGATCTTCTCAAAAAATTTGCATATTGTGATAAAGGTCATTATTTTCTGTAATGTACTGATAAACATTAGACTTTCATATATTTTAGATTCAAATTCACACAACTGAAGTAGTTCAAGCCTTTTATTGTTTTAATATTGAGGATTTTGGCATACAGCTCATGAAAACCCAAATTTCCTATCTCAAAAAATTAGCATATTTCATCCGACCAATAAAAGAAAAGTGTTTTTAAAACAAAAAAAGTCAACCTTGAAATAATTATGTTCTGTTATGCACTCAATACTTGGTCGGGAATCCTTTTGCAGAAATGACTGCTTCAATGCGGCGTGGCATGGAGGCAATCAGCCTGTGGCACTGCTCAGGTGTTATGGAGGCCCAGGATGCTTCGATAGCGGCCTTAAGCTCATCCAGAGTGTTGGGTCTTGTGTCTCTCAACTTTTTCTTCACAATATCCCACAGATTCTCTATGGGGTTCAGGTCAGGAGAGTTGGCAGGCCAATTGAGCACAGTAATACCATGGTCAGTAAACCATTTACCTGTGGTTTTGGCACTGTGAGCAGGTGCCAGGTCGTGCTGAAAAATGAAATCTTCATCTCCATAAAGCTGTTCAGCAGATGTAAGCATGAACCCACTTTTGAACCAGAAACAGCGGCAGAAGCGCCTGACCTGGGCTACAGAGAAGCAGCACTGGACTGTTTGCTCAGTGGTCCAAAGTACTTTTTTCGGATGAAAGCAACTTTTACATGTCATTTGGAAACCAAGGTGCCAGAGTCTGGAGGAAGACTGGGGAGAGGGAAATGCCAAAATGCCTGAAGTCCAGTGTCAAGTACCCACAGTCAGTGATGGTCTGGGGTGCCATGTCAGCTGCTAGTGTTGATCCACTGTGTTTTATCAAGGGCAGGGTCAATGCAGCTAGCTATCAGGAGATTTTGGAGCACTTCATGCTTCCATCTGCTGAAAAGCTTTATGGAGATGAAGATTTCATTTTTCAGCATGACCTGACACCTGCTCACAGTGCCAAAACCACTGGTAAATGGTTTACTGACCATGATATTACTGTGCTCAATTGGCCTGCCAACTCTCCTGACCTGAACCCCATAGAGAATCTGTGGGATATTGTGAAGAGAAAGTTGAGAGAAGCAAGACCCAACACTCTGGATGAGCTTAAAGCGGACCCAAACCAAACATTTTTTTAATTAAAAATATTTAGTTGCACCACTCTGACACATACAAAGATAAATAAACACTCCTTCAAACCTATGATCATTTCGGTACATGCTTTTCACCCTTCTCTTTTCATAGCTAGGGTTATACTGGGGGCAGCCATTAGCAATTCCTCCATTGCCGGACACCATCTACTCCACCAGTTTGCCGGAAAAATCCTGGCAATTTGAAAGGAAGGGAGGGGTTCCTCCAATAAATGTAAAATATTTTATATTTGCCATCATGCAGCTGAAAAAAGGCTGCTATTTATTATTATAATTTAGAAAATAAGTTTTATTTCTGAAATCTTGTATTTTTAATTTGGGTCCACTTTAAGGCCGCTATCGAAACATCCTGGGCCTCCATAACACCTGAGCAGTGCCACAGGCTGATTGCCTCCATGCCACGCCGCATTGAAGCAGTCATTTCTGCAAAAGGATTCCCGACCAAGTATTGAGTGCATAACTGAACATAATTATTTGAAGGTTGAATTTTTTTGTTTTAAAAACACTTTTCTTTTATTGGTCGGATGAAATATGCTAATTTTTTAAGATAGGAAATTTAGGTTTTCATGAGCTGTATGCCAAAATCATCAATATTAAAACAATAAAAGGCTTGAACTACTTCAGTTGTGTGTATTTGAATCTAAAACATATGAAAGTCTAATGTTTATCAGTACATTACAGAAAATAATGAACTTTATCACAATATGCAAATTTTTTGAGAAGATCCTGTATATTATGCAGTATGGCAATAAATAGAGAGAATTAAGACTAAATAGAGCAAGGCAAAATACTTCAAAATAACAAATCTCCCACTTTTTGTGGCTTACACAAAAAATATGGAACCATCACATTACAGTATATGCATTTGTAAACATTTGGGTTTAATGTGGACCTGAACTCTTGCAAAGGACTTAATGAGCAGCACAGTGGCGTAGTGGTTAGCGCACTTGCCATGCAGCGCTGGGTCCCTGGTTTGAATCCCAGCCAGATCAACATCTGCAGAGTTTGTATGTTCTCCCCATGTCTGCATGGGTTTCCTCCAGGCACTCAAGTTTCCTCCCATATCCCAAAAACATACAGATAAGTTAATTGGAATTCCCCTAAACTTGGTCCTAGACTATGATACATGCACTACACGATACATACATAGACATATGGCTATGGTAGGGACTAGATTGTGAGCCCCTCTGAGGGACAGTTAGTGACAAGACAATATACTCTGTACAGCTCTGCGTAATATGTCGGTGCTATAAAAAATACGTAAATAAATAAATATGTAGAGGAATGCATCCTGTGTGTATTTAGAGAGTTTAGCCTGTTTAATTGCCCCTCATTTATGTCTAATCACAAGTTGTCATCTAATCTCTTCCCTGTGTCACATGACTGCCTATGGCAGAGATGGCAGATAAGGCCGTTTGAAAGCACAGGAAGTTAACAATTTGCCTGCTTCCATGAATCAGGAAGTAGAAACAGTGCAGATTTAGTTTAGGATTTGCATCAGCTGTAACAAACAAATGCTTTTTGTTTACAGGTTAATATGCTGTTGCATATCTTTTAGAGCAGAGAGGACATTCTGAGTTCAGGTCAGCATTAACAGACAGATTTACAGATTGCCGAGCAAGCTCATGGTGAACCAGAACTCATAGGTATGTGTAAGGGGTTGAAAGAGGTATTTGAGATTGTTTAGGTACAGCTGGGTGGAGGTGTGTTTAGTTATCAGGGACAACAAAGGGATGATTTGCATATGCAGCAGTAATGCACGTTGGGACATCTCAGAGTTCACTCCATCCTGAATTATCTCAAATACCTTCTGTTTTAAGAAAAACAACTTCTGTTTTGTTCACCTAACACACAAATCCAATTTTGTATTTTGTTATGTAGCTAAAAAAATATATAGTAACACATTATCTTCATAAGAAAGTGCTTTAAAATCATCACTTAAACAATGTGTTAGAATGAAATATTTACTGTATATGCTCGAGTGTAAGCAACCCCCATTTACTCTACAATGCAGGAAAAATGGATTGTCCTGAATATAAGCTGGGGGTAGGAAATGACTCACAACCATGTCTGGCCACAACCATGCACGGCAAAAGCAGCATAAAGTCAGCAAATCGCAATTAAAGCTTTACAAAATGAATGGTAAGTGACATCCCGAATACCCCCTCCACCATATGCTGGCGGGATTATAGTGCAGCTGAATCATGCATATGTCCGCATGCATGACACATTTTCCCCCGAGTGCTTCCTCACCCCCACCATATATGTGGGCGGAATTATGGTGCTCCTACAATTCACCAGTACGCTAGCTGCTCCCCCTGAGAATCCCATCCGCTCACATGCTGGTAAATGAGCCGCTCACATGCTGGTATAGATACATCCTTATTCGTCACATATATGGTGGAGGACACAGGCAGGGGACTGGTGGGGGGAGGGGGCTGCTAGCATACTGGTGAACTGTAGCAGCACAATTATTCCGCCCGCATATGGCAGGGGACACCGTATGGGGGAGAGATGGGCAGGCACTCGGGTACTTAGGGTGAAGGCGAGTATAAGTAGAGACCCTCACTTTTGGCCTATTTTTTGGACCCAAAATCTCGGCTTATACTCGAGTATATATGGTATACATGTTTTGTAGCAGTATGAAAGAGAGATATGTGTGTTCCACTCACTGTCTTGAAGTGGAGTTCTGTGAGTATTGCCATTTTCTCATGTGGAGGTGAAACTAGCAAATTCCATCAGTTTAAAGAATTTAAAATTCTATTGCTTCTTCAGTGGGGGTGTTTGGGATTCTGTACTACCACTACAAATGCACAGTACTGATGGTTCCCCCACACTCTGATGTAACCGTTTGTACAACTCTTAAGGTGACCATACATCTAGCGATTTGGCTGTATGATCGATCATTCTTTACAATCATTTTATTGAATCGAGAGAGAATTGCCCAATCAATGAAAAAGTGGCCAATAACATGTTGAATTGACCAACTTTGACGATCAAGCAGAATGAAAGAGATTGGTTGATTGCACAGGAATCAGCTACTGTTTACATAGAATTCAATAAACACTGAAACGATTTTTGCATTCAGAGCATGGAGGCACAAGATCGATTAGTGCAGGTGAATCTCATAAGACATAGTTTGTAGTGTGTGGGCCATTAGTCGATCGACTTTTGATCAACCACACTGAAGTTGATTGCCCTATAAGGAAGATTGGTTTGCCAATTGAATCAGAATTGCTAGATGTATGGCTACCTTTACAAGCTCTACTGATAACCGCATTATCCAATCCATACCTGGCACTTGAGAAAAGTCGGCCATAACAGCCTATACCAGCTGTCTGATAACTGGATTATGTGGATCTATAAAATGAATAATGCGTGGGTGTGCTATAAAGCTGCAGTTCTGGATATAGCATAGGATCCAGCTTGCCAAAGGTATAATGTAATCATATGCACATTCCATCCCCTGTCCTGGAGTGACAAATTATGGGTGTTGCTTCTTGCTCATGAAGAGGTGAAACTTGCAAATATTTTAATTTAGTATTAAAAGGAAGCACCACAACAGTCTGAAAAATGAACACAGCGCCATTTTCTATCATACTGTATAAAAAGTAATAAAGCTGAACAGCTGATAGTTGTGTACTGCTGTAGTTGTGTAGTATTATAAACACTTGATAGAGGAAGCAGAAGGTCATGTTAGAGTGCATTAAATGATTTTTGCCTGTTCAGACACCATGCATTACACGAGATAAGGACTTATTGATAAAAAAAAAAAAAAAAGATTTTTAGCAACAATGAAGACAGACTGCATTGTTCGCTTGCAGGAGCAGGCAACCATGTGTCCGCCCTGCAGTCGGCCCTCCTCAATTTTCCATGGAAACCGAAGCATCACTCTGCTATAGCAAAGGGAACTGTTTGTACAGCACTCAGCCCCTGAACTTTCACCCGAGTGATTCAGTACTGATCCCTTCTGATGACAACAAATATGCAAGTTTATTTTTATTGCAAAATGTTGTCATAGGTCTGCTCATCTGTAATTGCTTAGATTTTATTGAAAAAGTAGCTGAAATAACTAAACACATATCCCTGTAGCAATCTACAGGCCTTCAGTAAACAAACTGCATTCAGTTACAACCAAACCCCCTTAAAGGATTCCCAAGGTAACATGTGACATGATGAGATACACATGGGTATGTACAGTGCTTTCAACACAAATAACTATGCTGTATTCCTTTTTTTCTTACTCTGCCTGAAATAGTTACCGTAAATATCATGTGTGTAAGTGGCTGACTTAGTCCTAGCAAGAAGTTTTAAATCAGGATGATACCATTTGTTGGCTAACTAAAAATGAATAAAAATAAGCAAGCTTTTGGCCTTGCAGCCTTCGTCGAGCTTATATCCTGTTTGCAGGCTGGTGGTACAGACAGCTTTATACATGCAACATCAAAAGGGAAAACAGATATTTTTTTCAAGCATATATAAATGTCATTAAGATGCCTTAATTCAAACAGACCATCTAAATGGGGTTAGAGGTTGTTAAGATAAGGATCCTTGTTTACTCCATGCCCACAGACCTGGGATTAGGATTGACCCAGAGGTATCGTAAATTCTTGGTTCATAAGTTCAGCTACAATGGCTGAGAAAGTTCAAATATCATCGGCCTCATACCAATATAAAAAGTTGTTGTCCTTATTCAAACCGTTCTGCACAGCTTTGAACCAATTTATAAATTTTGTTTCTGCTATTAATCGATCATTTGACGTTTTGAAGCCACCATTCAGGGCAGTGAGACGAAGATCATCCATGCTGTGTTCATTGGAGCGAAAGTGTGTAGCAACTGGGAGTCCAGATTTGGTATCATTAATAGTGTGCCTGTGTCCATTCATACGTTTGCGCAGAGTTTGTCCAGTTTCTCCCACGTACATAACATTGGGGCATTTAGCACACATGATCAGATATACCAGATTGGTGGAACCACAGGAAAATGTACCTTGTACTCTGTACTCCTGTTGTGAACCTGGTATCGTTACCTGTCAGTGGAGTAAATGTGTCTGCAGGTCCCACATATTTTTTGTCGGCAGGGTGATGTTCCATTTTGTTGAGGCCTATTCAAAGAGCTCCTGACAATCATCTGTTTTAGAATGTGTAGTTGCCGATATGACAAGAGTGGAGGTTTAGGGAATATTGTTCTCAGTCTGTGATCCTTGTGTAATGGGATGGGGTGTAAAATGTCACAGACCGCAAGGCCGGTCTGCGGGCGTGTCAATCGATCAGAGTCAGAAATCCTCTCGCACTGTCATTTTGTCCATCACGAAGCGTAAACCTGACTTCGCAATTTGATGAATTGACTAATGGAGGTAGCGTTCGGACGCCAAAGGATTCACCACACACATACAATTCAAAGATCTGCCACCAAGCAGGTTACACAACCCGCTACTGTAATTATGCTAATACTTTGAGAATGCTCTGTTAACCCTTTGCGGTATGCAGGAACCTGGGTCAGATCTGACTATCTGAGCCGGATTCACGCATACGGGTTTATAAATGTACACTTCTATTAACCACGGGGTAGCAGTTTCAGGAGAATGGGTATGATTGTGTATGTTCAGCAACAGGTCATAACCGCTAAACGATTTTTTAAACGTTTAATAACAAAAATGCTTTACATACAGCTATATACACCAATTAACATATATCACAAAGCTTAAAAATAAAGGGGTATAATTAGACTTAGTCCTGACTCAGACAAAAAGTGACTACAGTGTGACCCTCACTGATAAGAAATTCCAACTATAAAACACTTTCCTAGCAGAACATGGATTCTGGGAGCAGGAAAGAGATTAAAAAAAGGTCAATAGTTCATAGATTTTAGCTCTGGCATACTTCAATGAATGTGTCATTGAGCAAAAATAATAAAACCGTTAAAACTTAAAGTAGATTTATACATAAAATAAAAAACTGTGGAATATCTTAAAAAGTCATTTTAGGAGATGGAAGATAGATACAGTTGGGTGTCCTTTAAGCTTGGACTAGTTAGGGTAGACCACCTGCTGCAATTTTTCTGCAAACCAGTTTTTGCTTTTTCTTGCAGAGGCAAGTGGCATTGCCTTGTTTCCAAATCTGTGATATTGCTTTTTATGTGTAAATCTTCTGTGAAAACAAAAACTGAGCAGTCTTCGCCATACTGTGTGGTAGGGTCCTATTGGTTTCTGCCATGTCTGAGCTTAAAGTGAACCTCCAGACTAAAAATCTTCTCAGCAGCACTGAAAAGGCTTGGTCTTTAACAGTTTCACAGCATCGGAACTTTGTTTTTCTTACCCAAGCCTCATTTTTAGCTCTACCCCATCAAAGAAATCTGCCCAGGCATTTTTCCCCTGATGCTGTGCAAAGCATGATGGGATTTCTGATGTTGTTCTCACTCTGCTGTTTTGGCGCAAATTTGTTTTTTTTACATTTTGAATTTGAGATTTGAAGCCTAGTGCGCGCAGCTGGGAGGGGTGATCAGGACACAGAACAGTTGGAACTGTGTCTCATGCTCCCTGTCACCTCCTTTCAACCAAAAAGATGGCTGCCCCCATGAAATCCCAAACATTTGCCTGTTCTTTTAAAACAGGGTGGTTAAGAGATTATATTGCCTATCTATTTTAATTAACATAACTAAAGTAACTTAATGACAGTATGTTTGTTTAGGCTGAAGTTCCTCTTTAAAGCGGTATTGTCACCATAAAAATCAAATTTCAACAGCAACTGGTCTGAGTGTATTAAGTGATAAAGATGCTAATCCTGCATTCAAAACTTGCAAAACTTTTTCTGCTGTTATAATTTGGAGTTATCACATACTTTAGGAGCACTGGCCCTTTAGTAGTCAGTGCCAAACAGTTGAATGCTGGGGGTTCTTTTTATCTATAATATATTCCTCCTCTTCCATTTATTTCCCTATCTAGCTGCTTATCTGAAACACCTCTGCTCACTTGTGTTTACAAGCAAGGCTGAGGTGACTCAGCGATTGGAGGAGAAAAAAAAAAATAGTGCAGTTCCTAGTATACAACTCAGTGGGAGTGTCTGAAGACCCTGGGAGGAGGGCAGCTAATGAATACACAATGAGCAAGAGAAGGGAGGGGGGAAAACAAGAGTCAGGGAGGATATGATGTCAGCATTAGCTTGGCAAAATGGCCACTGCCTAGAATAGGATTTTATGCTTTTCCTTTATCAAATTGACAGGAATCATTACGTGGACAGCACAATACATCTGTTATGGAAGTAGACGTAGTATTTATCTACTTATATATGTTTTTTATTTCTGGGGTAGCATGGGTGTCGCTTGTTCTTTAAGCACCACTGGACATCTTCTGGATGGAAAGGAAGTCAGCACAATGTATTTTTCATCAGCTGCACTAAATTAGTTGAGTTACTACTACTAAAAACGTCCTCAACAATACCTGATTCTTTGTGCATCTGCAGAAGACCTTGGACTGAACATCTGGAAAGGTCTTCTTTCAAATTACTGTCTTTCTAATACATTGCTGATGCACTAAAATTGTATACTATCGCTGTGCTCAGTCTTGCCGTTTTGAACTGTCCAAATCTATTATTAAAGTATGGCTTTACCTCATGCAGTTTCATTCCTCCTACACATATGGATTTTGCTAGATTTAATTTACATTATATCTTAACAAACATAAGTACATGCCTAGTATAATTGTTCAATCCTGCACTGGGTGTTGAGCATACAAAAGCCAGAACTGTGTGCTTGTGTACCTGTGAAAATTGAGATTTCTCTGAAAGCCAACAGTTAGGGCTCATTCACACTACACAACGCAAGCACGAACACATTTCGTGCTTGTGTTGCCATCGCACGGTAAACGCACGGAAGGCACGTCGGGGAGCTCTAGAGCGCAGGCGCCGGCAGCCGTACCCGTCGGGAAACGTGTTTGTCGTGCGATTTTATGTCCCCAGAAGCGTTACACCTGTAGTGTGAATGGTAACATGAAAGTCTATGGACTTTCATGTTGCCATGTGGATCGTACACTATGTGCGTTGCGTCAAAACTGACAGCGCTGCACATAGTGTAAATGAGCCCGTAGTCGACCAGATATTGATCTGATTGAGATTTATTTCTCTGTAGGCACATTGTAGGCTTTTAACTGTTAATTAAAACAATTTATTACATTATATTTAAAATTATGCTCACTTTTGCAGCATTTTTCCAGTCCAGAAAACCTTTGCACAGTGGGTCTTTTCTAATCTGCATCTTGCAGTCAGGTACATTTATACATTCATAATGAGATGCTTGTGATGCCCTTTGCCGACACCTACAGACGCTCTTTGCAGAGCTTTCATCTGGAAATTTTAGCCCGGAAAGTCTTTTTAGTGCAGCACATGAAAAGCCCCATGGTAATGATTCTCAGTGAGCTCACAGCACCCAGTCTGTATCTACTGATAGGCAATCCTGTGTGCGCAGCTCCACTCTCTCATAGTGTTCAGTGATATTTTCAGCTTTCTTCCAATGCATTTATCGTGTATTCATCCACTTAGAACAGAACATAAAGCAATTCCATCATTTGGACAGCTTCAAGCGTTTCAACAATACAAGTTAACCGCAGGATGTCTTTATATTGTGTAGCTTACGAGTGTTTGATGAAATGTCAAATGTATACCTGGCAGGAATATCTTTTTCTATTACTTGATGTGGGTGGTTTGGCATAGAAAAGGATCATAGGTGCCATCAATGCTTTCCACTTCTAGACAATCGCCATTGTTCTACTCCCACGTGTCAATGCAGTAAATTGACCAATTTACCTGAACTGTTGCAATAACAAGGCAATGGCACAAGATGATGTCACACAGAAACTAGTAGATGGCAAACCCTGTTCTAAGGTTACACTAAAGCACAAAGTTCACAGGCAGTGACACCATGGTTCTGCTGAAAGGAAACTGATCTAACTATGGAATGTTATTATATTCAACAACTCCATATCCTTTCCTGATTTTCTTCTCTGGACACTGACATCACTGTAGGGTATGCATTGAGATTTTTCATATTAACCAAAATAGGAATTGTACTTAAAAGACAACTGAAGTGAGAAATTGTGGAGGCTGACATATTTATTTCCTTTTAGCCAATACCAGTTGCCTATTTGGCTGCAGTAGTGTCTGAATAACATCAGAAACGAGCATGCAGCTAATCTTGTCAGATCTTACAATAATGTCAGAAACGCCTGATCTGCTGCATATCTGTCCAGGGGCTTTGGCTAGAAGGATTAAGGGGCCCATATACCTAACGATTTTCCCGCCGATATACAGCAGATTTGATCACTGTGATCGAATCTGCTGTGAAATCATTGTGCAAACACAAACGATTGATTTTCGTCCGAAATCAATCATTCCCGTCGAGTCTGTGCGGAAGATTTTTCTCGATCGCCAGCGGGTCGGGAGTGCGTCGATAGCGGTGTTCGAATGCCCGACGACCGACGCAATACAGCAATACATTACCTGCTCCGGCCGGTGCGATTCCCTGCTGTCACCGATGTCTTCTTCTCCACTGGGTTCCACATTCCGGTCCGGCTGGCTTCACTTCCTGTCCCGTCAGGAAGTTTAAACAGTAGAGCGCCCTCTACTGTTTAAACTTCCCCGGACAGAAAGAAGTGAAGCCAGCCGGTCCGGAACGCGGAACCCAGTGGAGAAGGTGACAGCGGGAACTTGCGCCGGCCGGAGCAGGTAACGTATGCAGGGGGGCGGCGGCAGCACCACCACAGATTGTGATCGGTTTCATGCTGAAACCGATTCACAATCTGTTTGCAGTAAGGCAGCCATACAATCCCTCTCTGATCAGATTCGATCAGAGAGGGATCTATCTGTTGGTCGAATCTGATGGCAAATCGACCAGTGTATGGCCACCTTTAGAGGCAGAGTATCAGCACGATAGCCAGGTAACTGGTATTGTTTAAAAGGAAATAAATATGCCAGCCTCCATATCCCTCTCACTACAGTTGTCCTTTAAAATATACCTGAACATTCAGAAAAGAAAACGAATCTGTGTATTCCAAGAGAAAACAACTACAATAAAAATGTACATGTACTTTGTCATCATTAAGCAAATTCTCTATTAGCAATAGTGAAAACATTTCTGCATCGCCCCTTCCCCTTCTTTATCAAAGCAAATCAACCTCTCTTTCAGTTTTGCTTTCCCACATGGACATGGAGGCAGCTCAATTAAACTGCATAACCTGAATACATTACATAAAATGTTGCTCTCTCCAGAATGCCTGCCCTGTCTCTGCCTCAAGGTACTTATCAGGAAGCTGAATGAAGCAGACTTGACAGTTTTCTGATCATAATTTAATTTTTCAAAAATGTTTTAAGACACAAAAAGTTCCTTTTGGTTCATCTAAGGTTGCATGAAAAGTAGGAGGTGTAAATAAAATAGGTGTATACAGAGATGTAACAGTGTGTTGGGGGTTATGGTTATGTAGGTTAATGTTGGGTGGGGGGGGGGGGGGGGGGAGTGAGGCAACACAGACAGCTCAATGCTGGGGTAGTCAGATTAGGCATCAGGGAAGGGTTAATGTTGAGGAGGTGGTGTGTTAGGAAGGATGGAGTCAGAAATGACGACCAATGCTAAGAGGAATGGTAACATTTTAGGAAACTGACAGGGGAGAGATGCTGGATCAAAAACCAAAGACCAAAACAAACAAACAACCCAGCAGAATATATGTAATTTCTTTACCAATGGTCTATTTATTGGGAGCTAGCAACCCAAACGTATGTACCACACCCCATCCATGCACATTCCTGGGAGGGAAAAGGTGGGTACTGTCTATAACTAATCTTGCATTGCATACTGTACATACAAAACAATGAGGTTTATATTGCGCACAGACTTCTTTCATGTGCGTACAAACATACATAATATTACTTAAAAAAAAGATAACCATCCCATGTTTTCTTAAGCCTAACGTACAGTGGTGTGAAAAACTATTTGCCCCCTTCCTGATTTCTTATTCTTTTGCATGTTTGTCACACTTAAATGTTTCTGCTCATCAAAAACCGTTAACTATTAGTCAAAGATAACATAATTGAACACGAAATGCAGTTTTAAATGATGGTTTTTATTATTTAGTAAGAAAAACAACTCAAAACCTACATGGAGCTGTGTGAAGAAGAAATTGCCCCCTGAACCTAATAACTGGTTGGGCCACCCTTAGCAGCAATAACTGCAATCAAGCATTTGCGATAACTTGCAACGAGTCTTTTACAGCGCTCTGGGAGAATTTTGGCCCACTCATCTTTGCAGAATTGTTGTAATTCAGCTTTATTTGAGGGTTTTCTAGCATGAACCACCTTTTTAAGGTCATGCCACAACATCTGAATAGGATTCAGGTCAGGACTTTGACTAGGCCACTCCAAAGTCTTCATTTTGTTTTTCTTCAGCCATTCAGAGGTGGATTTGCTGGCATGTTTTGGGTCATTGTCCTGCTGCAGCACCCAAGATCGCTTCAGCTTGAGTTGACGAACAGATGGCCGGACATACTCCTTCAGGATTTTTTGGTAGACAGTAGAATTCATGGTTCCATCTATCACAGCAAGCCTTCCAGGTCCTGAAGCAGCAAAACAACCCAAGACGATCACACTACCGCCACCATATTTTACTGTTGGTATGATGTTCTTTTGCTGAAATGCTGTGTTACTTCTACGCCAGATGTAACGGGACACGCACCTTCCAAAAAGTTCAACTTTTGTCTCGTCGATCCATAAGGTATTTTCCCAAAAGTCTTGGCAATCATTGAGATGTTTTTTAGCAAAATTGAGACGAGCCTTAACCTCCTTAGCGGTAACCCCGTGCTGGACACGGGGTAAGCCGCCGGAGGGTGCCGCTCAGGCCCTGCTGGGCCGATTTTCATAATTTTTTTTTTTGCTAAACGCAGCTAGCACTTTGCTAGCTGCGCCAGCACTCTGATCGCCGCCGGCCCCCGCCCGATCGCCGCTATCTGCTGCGGCGCGCGCCCCCCCCCCCCCAGACCCCAGCGCTGCCTGGCCAATCAGTGCCAGGCAGCGCCGAGGGGTGGCCCGGGACTCCCAATGACGTCCCGACGTCAGTGACGTCATCCCGCCCCGTCGCCATGGCGACGGGGGAAGCCCTCCAGGAAATCCCGTTCTATGAACGGGATTTCCTGATCGGAGATCGCCGAAGGCGATCGAAGCGGGCGGGGGGATGCCGCTCAGCAGCGGCTATCATGTAGCGAGCCCTGGGCTCGCTACATGATTTAAAAAAAAAAAAAAAAAAAACAACATTGCTGCGCTGCCCCCTGGCGGGATTTTTCATACCGCCAAGGGGGTTAATGTTCTTTTTGCTTAAAAGTGGTTTGCGCCTTGGATATTTGCCATGCAGGCCGTTTTTGCCCAGTCTCTTTCTTATGGTGGAGTCGTGAACACTGACCTTAATTGAGGCAAGTGAGGCCTGCAGTTCTTTAGATGATGTCCTGGGGTCTTTTGTGGCCTCTGGGATGAGTTTTCTCTGCGCTCTTGGGGTGATATTGGTCGGCCGGCCACTCCTGGGAAGGTTCATCACTGTTCCATGTTTTTGCCATTTGTGGATAATGGCTCTCACTGTGGTTCGCTTGAGCCCCAAAGCTTTAGAAATGGCTTTATAACCTTTTCCAGACTGATAGATCTCAATTACAGTACTTTGTTCTCATTTGTTCCTGAATTTCTTTGGATCTTGGAATGGTGTCTAGCTTTTGAGGTGCTTTTGGTCTACTTCTCCGTGTCAGATAGCTCCTATTTAAGTGATTTCTTGATTGAAACAGGTGTGGCAGTAATCAGGCTTGGGGGTGACTACAGAAATTGAACTCGGGTGTGATAAACCACAGTTAAGTTACTTTTTAACAAGGGGGGCAATCACTTTTTCACACAGGGCTATGTAGATTTGGAGTTTTTCTTCTCACTAAATAATAAAAACCATCATTTAAAACTGCATTTTGTGTTCAGTTATGTTATCTTTGACTAATAGTGAACGGTTTTTGATGAGCAGAAACATTTAAGTGTGACAAACATGCAAAAGAATAAGAAATCAGGAAGGGGGCAAATAGTTTTTCACACCACTGTATGTTTGGCAGCTCTCAGGCCACTTCACCAGAGGCATTGTGAATTTGTACTTTACATCACAGGTCTCCAAGGAGCATATCTAAAAAAATATATATCTATCTTAAGTCAAACCCCATAGGATTTACAAGAATTATACTCAGCAGCAAAATCACGACAGCAAAATCCCAATATAGCACACGGATTCCTGCTTATAGGTCCCAAGGACTTGTACAGTAAATAAAAAACAGTGAAATTTTATTAGAATGTATGTATTTATGCCTAAGTATTATACTCACAAGGGTGGATTGCAAAACTTGCAACCACTGTCTGAGCCAGCGGCAATATAACCGTCCCCACTCGCTGTCCCAGGTCTGTTGGTGCAGATGCTGGTCGGTGGCTTTCCTGGATTAGTTGTGAGGACTAAAACATTGGTGGAGGTGCCCTTGATGATATGATACTGCTAGATGCTGTATATATGAGAATCGTAATTTCTTACCTTTTCAGAAGGACAAACCATTATTTAACAGAAAAAGTAATGTTTACTCATACATCGTGCATGAGTACTCATTACTTTTCCATTAAATAATGGTTCGTCCTTCTGAGAAGGTAAGAAATTACGCTTCTCATATACCGTATACAACATCTAGCAGTATAATATCACTAAGAGCTACTCCACCAGGGCTTTTGAGCACCCATGAATTTATGTTTGAGGTTGGTCCCCAGAGGGTCGCGTATGTTTTCTCGTGACGCCAGTGAGCTAGGCATAGGGTGAGCCGAATGCTTACTCTGCTGCCGCTCGAATCCCCGGCGGCGTTAAATACTATCCCCCCTCCAAGTTGAAGCAACTCGGAGAGAGATGTAATTCAGGGCCTGGCGCTTGCTGGATCCCTGCATTATCCTTGTGCGGGGCGTGTACCATAGCACTAGTGCTATATGGCGGCACCCACCTGTGGCGCGGTGCGCCGGAATGACGTATTTCGACAGGGTTCGCCTTCTTCTAAAAAAAAATATTGATCTTTCATCTAGATATCCACACACTAATAAAAAAAAAATTCTTTTTTTATATACTGTACAAGTCCCTGAACCTGTAAGTAGAAATCAATGTGCTATATTAGGAATTTGTTGTCGTGTAGTATCTATTCAATGATCTTCCCCAACTGAAGGGGCAAGCAAGGCAATTTTTAACTTCATAATGACTTGTATAGAAATGTAATGTTATATCAAGTTCATAAAAAATGAAGTTTTCTTTCAAGCCCAGCTGAAGCCAAAATGTTTGAACTGCTACGTTCGGTAGAAACTTTTGACACTTGCAATTCTTTTGTTCACATACTACAATCCGACACAACGGCAGCCATTGCTCTGCCATATCTGCAAGCAGTTCTGCTGAAATCTCTGCATGTTTTTACCCTCCCTTTACACTGGATATAATGCACTCCACATCTTCCATCCACCCACCGAAAATGTGCCCACATGAACTATCAAGAACTAATGGGAAATGACGACCAGTCTGCAATTATCTTATTTTTGCAACATTACCAATGATTATGTGGCAATTTCGTTCACTTCCATTTCCAGTCATATGAGAGATGCTTCTAAGTACAGTAACTATTACTTATGAGTCAGCTTTTAGGGTGAATAAAAAAAAAAAGCGGCTAATTAAATAAACCTATTACTAAAATCACACTTCACATGCATCTGCCACAGATACATATGTAATTATGTACAATATACAGAGAAAGTAACAAGCTTTGAGAAGAGGTAACTATAGATCTCAAAGATGTGCCTGAGCAGTAGTCTCCTGTTGATCTTTTACCATTAGTGCTGTTTCAGCGCTGCCCTGCCACACAAAAAAAGAGCCTTGTGGAATCGGGCCGCCATCGTATTCACAGCATTATTATTTAGTATTTATATAGCGCCAACATCTTCCACAGTGCTGTACAGAGTAATAGTGTTAGAGGCACCCCAAATACGGCTGTCAGTAATCAGTGGCACTTTATTTGGCCTGAGGAAGTGGGCTACTTCCCATGAAACGAGTTACCTGTGCTTTGTACTAATAAACAATTCATTTTATGTGAATTTTTCATCACTGAGGTAAGCCACCTCAGTTTCTTCATTTTATTTGCTTTTTATCTGTACAGAGTAGATTGTCTTGTCACTTAACTGTCCCTCACAGGGGCTCACAATCTAACCCCTACTATAGTCATATGTCTATGAACGTATCATGTAGTGTCTAGGTTCTCAACGTGTGGTACCCGTACCCCAGGGGGTACTCGGGCTTGAGATACTTAACCAAGAATAACACATGTAGGGTTATATATATATATATATATATATATATATATATATATATATATATATATATATATATATATATATATTTTTAAATGAAAAATGTTATTTAAACAGTAAATGCTTAGAAATTGTTTAGAACCAATTATCATGTACTGCGATTAAATATATATATTTGTCAAGGGGTACTTGTGATAATGTTTACTATGCTAGGGGGTACTTGGTTAGTGCAGGAATTTACAAGGGGTACATACCAATAAAATGTTGAGAAACACTGGTGTAGTGTATGTATCATAGTTTAGGGCCAATTTTAGGGGGGAGCCAAGTATCTGTATGTTTTTGGGGTGTAAGAGGAAACCTGACTGCACAGAGGAAACCCACACAAACACGAGAACATACAAACTTTGTGCAGATAGTGCCCTGGCCAGGATGTGAACCAGGGGCCCAAAGTTGCGAGAGAGATAACCACTACGCCACAGTGCTCAGGGAGTTGAGCATAGTACATGCACCTCTTACTCCCACCAATCAGAGTGAAGGCATGTCTTTATAGTCACTGCCCTCTGCCCCAGTAGATACCTATAGAGGGAGTGTGGCAAAAGCACACCTTGAAGTTCAAGAAGTACAGTATTTGGGCAGCTAAAAACCATGGGGAAAACCGAATGGTCAGTAAGGTTAACAATTCTCATAGGTATGTAAATTTGTCTGCGAGGTCCTCGGGGTCACTGTACCCACAATGCTTAAAGGACCACTATCGTGAAAAATTGTAAAATGTAAAAAAACATGTAAACATATACAATTAAGAAGTATGTTTCTTCCAGAGTAAAATGAGCCATAAATGGATTTTCTCCTATGTTGCTGTCACTTGCAGTAGGTAGTAGAAATCTGACAAAACCGACAGATTTTGGACAAGCCCATCTCCTCATGGGGGATTCTTAGGGTTTTGTTTAGTTTCAAAAGTATTTAGTGAATGGCAGTTGCTCTGTCCAACTGCCAAAAAAACTGTGCAGCGAGCAATAGTCTAACCAGCATCATTGTATAAATCCTTTTCAGGGAATGTCTTTATAAAAGAATAAAAGCTTTGCTGAGGAGATGGGCTAGTCCAAAATCTGTTGGTTCTGTCAGATTTCTACTGCCTACTGTAAGTGACAGCAACATAAGTGAAAAGACATTTATGACTCATTTTACTCTGGAAGAAACACACTTCTTATTGTATTTTTTTACATGAATTTTACATGAATAAATGTTATGATTTTCGTGATAGTGGTCCTTTAATAAACTCTAGACATACTTCTATGATTTTTGAAGAATGAATTATCATACTAATCAGTTGACAACACTAGGATGCAAAGTTTACACCTGGAGAGTAAAAAAAAAATTGCTATAAATCGCAATAATTAATTGCCAATATGAAAGAGAAGGATAAAAGTCAAGAAAAAATAGTACGAATTACTCCATGTAAGTCTTTAATACTGTTTACACAACATAAAATCAGATCACATGACCAATGTACAATTTTAGGTAAGTATACACTTTAGATTCAGCTTCACAGATTGTGATCGGTTTCATGCTGAAATCGATTCACAATCTGTTTGCAGTAAAGGCAGCTATACGATCCCTCTCTGATCAGATTCGATCAGAGAGGGATCTATCTGTTGGTCGAATCTGATGACAAATCGACCAGTGTATGGCTACCTTAAGTCACCCACTTATCCAAACACCAATGAAGAACAGATAATGCTGCTCAATCAGGTGCCAAGCAGCATGTCTGCACAGTGGCCATTACTAAACTGGCATACAGAATGATCATGAATGATCATTATGGGCAACAATTCTCTAAGATATGTATGTAAATTAACTAATTTACAGCCACCTCATATTCCCATAAGTAAAAAAACAGACCTTACTAAACTCCCCAAACCACTTTAATGTCCCTCACATGTGCAAACATAGATAATAATCCAGTAAGCTCAATCTCCCCATTCCAGTTGCTTGGGTGTAAAATGTCACTCTAAGCCCCACGCTAGGACACATAGTCCTATGCCTACTGTTCTTCCTACTCTGGGTGTCACATAGTATTGTTGATTAAGCTGAATCCAGAGAGGAGAGGAAGCAATCTGTTGTGCTACAAAAATTGCATTTGGCCATTAAAAACCCCATTGTGTCCACTACAAAATTTGCATTGTTCAGCTATGGGTACAATTGGGCTTCAAAATATGGAGGTTGTGTCATATGACAGCAACACAGTGGTGGTGGTAGGGGGGAGAGCGGGGAGAACAATGCGACGCTAAAGATCTGGTCAGCTTTACCAGGCGTCAGGCGGTCACTATACACACACTGGTTTCGTCCGCCGCAGCCGAGTTTAAACCAGAGTGTGTACATAGCTTAATGCAGCAGACTAAGCTGATCTTATCATGCGCTCTTTGCATTAAGTAACAATTCTTCCAGAATGCCGGTGATAGACGTATGTAATTTTTCTCCTCTAATCCTCATAGATTGCAAGGCAGTAATACAAACTGACAGCTCCAGATGCCGGATCCAAGGCAAGAGCATCTATTAGTTTACGCAGGATTACCTTAAACTACTTAACCTTCAGTGCTGTAAATCCCCATCTCACAACTGAGCACTACAGCAAAAATAATTCTCTTTCCTGGAATAATAGCGGCCTGAAGCGATGCTCATTTCAACCTATAGAAAATAGAGCCGTGCTTTAAGTGCACACAAAGCTACAGTTTGTTGACAATTGGTATGACATGGTTGCGCAATTAAACTTTTATGGTTGATCCCTGAAGAAGGAAGACGTGGCATTATAATAAGTAAATAATTAGTTTATGAGTTCATGCATATAAGAAGTGAGAGTGAAGCATTATATGGATTTGCACATTCCTTTGATCTGAAGGCCCACAGCATGAAATTGTCTCACTGGAATGTGTGCCTGCCTGGGTGAGGAGGATGTCTGGAGCTACAACACAGAATGCTCCGCATATCTATGGAATCGAAGCATTCTACATACACTCATCCAAAAATGCTGCTTGGCTTAATGGAGAAAAGATAATCAGTTACTATTCAACTATCACTTAGCAGGCTTGAAACAATGTAGCTCAATTAAAGCAGACCCAAACTTTTGTACAGCACACAATGAAAAGTCTTTATTACACATATAGTTGCCGAAAAATGCACTTCTCTGTGTTTCGTGTTTGCTTAGCCAGATCAAAGTGTCTAATTAGTTTTTAACAGCAGATGTGAATAGTCTGCAGGAGCTCTGCCAATGCAACTTTCCCAATATAGTAAACACTGGGGCTTAACTATGTGCTCCCTGCAAAGTTAAACCAAATCAAAACTTCAGTTTTATAGTATTTATATAAATTGTAATTAAGGGGTCAAACCCACTAGCAGCCTTTTCTAACCGCTAGTGATTTGAAAAAGCTCTTGCTAATGCAATGCTATGGGGGATTTTTATTTAAAAAAAAACAGTGTTCTAGTGGGATAATACCCATAGCATTACATTAGCAAGAGCTTTTCAAATCACAAAGCGCTCCTAGTGGGTTCCAGGCCTAAAAGTTTTTCTCCCATAAATGTGATCATGCTGTGGCTAAATCTATTAGAGCAGAGAGGAAATGGAATTTCAATGAATACATACGCCCATTGTCCGATGCTGTATATTGTTCTGATGAATGAACACGTGATTTACTGCAGCAGGGTTTATTTTGACTTTCACCTACTACTGTTGCTCAGAGTAATAAAGTTTCAGCTCAAGCTAAGTTTGCAAATAAGAATTCAATAGAACAAGATTTTAAAGTAGAATTGTAGTGAATATAAAGTAATGATTAAAGTTGCTTATTTCTTAACAGTCATTTATAAATTACTTAGTGTGTGCCGACTTTAAAATCTTTCCTCAGAGATTTAGCACAGGTGGCGTCATTTTTAATCCTGTGAGGTGCACCTCTGCGGAATGTTTTTTTACTGAGGGTTCCAAAGCCAGTACAAATAATGCCTGGTATCCCAGAATGCTCTAGGAGAAGAATTCTGCATAGCTAAACAGCCTAGGCTAAGCATCACTGGAAGGGAAGGGCTATATACCAATATAAAGCAACATATACACATAGAAAGTGTTTCCGATACTGCCGCACGACATTTTACCATAAAAGTGGGTATCCTGAATCATTTACTATATTCTACTATATGTCAGTATGGTGCCAATGTAAGTTAACTACTTCCCGCCAGCCCATTGCCGGCGAAAAGTGGCCGTGCGTGTGCAGATCAACAGCACCCGTAGGTGTATGCCGATCATCTGCCCTGAAAAACAGATCATTTTAAAAAGTGCGTTTTGCAGGAACTAGTTAATTGGCCATATAAATGTTTTGCAAGAAATGTAGTTCACTGAACCAATTGATAGGACCTCAATCTCTCTCCAGCAATCTACAGATGCCTGTCCATTACAGGTCTCTATGAGAGACACTCCTCATTTCATCACACAGATATGTGGGGTGTGGCTTTGTCAGGTTGAAGCAGCAATACAAATTATTATCAGTGATTTATATAGCACCTTCTCCTTCTATTGTGCACTTCAAAGAATCAAATATAGGGAGATAATGACATTGGCACATAATACAGAGTTTGTGAACAATTCACAATAACCAAAACTAGATACACACTATACAACAAGTGGTCGATCGGGTAAACAATGAATATCCTCTTGAGATCAATCTTTTACCCTGTTCTGGCATTTTCCATCAAAAGATGTTGGACAAGATTTCAACGCAAAGCTTGTCTAGTATCAGTCTTGGCGTTGCTAGCTTTATACTGCATGATGCAAAAAAAAAGAGATAATTCCGCTCTATCCCTGATATGCCTTCTGCAATGTCCACACATGGAATAGGCAATCCTAAACAATAATTGCATCAAATATCCATCAGAAATACCAGCAGTTTTCTTTATAGATGTTTGTTAGATTTGATGTTTATATCAAATTGAACATCTGACCTTTTAAAACATTGCGAAGCGTGTATATAATGTGTCTATTATAATATACAGCAATATATACAGCAATTATAGAAGAAAAGAAAAGATAATTATAATCAGTGGGTTAGTTTCTGCAGTCTTATAGATGACTATAGAAGTGTGTGTTATCTTTGGCGCTGCTGTGTGTTTTGTTTCACACACCCATATGTAGGTGCTACTAAACAGAACAAAGGCCGTGGGAGCAATAAGCAAACAGATTTGCCTCATCCTATCCTGGGAACAGACCCGGCTCTTCCTTTACCTTAGCGTTCAGTTTAAAGGCTTCCACCACCCAGGACCAGTCCTGCTATTGGATGGCTGCTGTGGCCTCACAGTTCAGACAGAACTCTGTTCTCTGCACTGTAGAGAATGCATGATTGCCTCTGTCACTGTAACATGCAATAACATGTATTATACAGAGGAAAGGGGACATTATTTTAACCATTTCACGCCACAGGCTGTTTTATCCTTCCCAAGAGCCATTTTCACCTTTCAGTGCTCATCCCATTCATTTGGCAATAACTTTATCACTGCTTATCATACCTAAATGATTTTCTGTTTTGTGTTTTCTCAATGTATTCCATTACTAATTACAAGGCCTTATTTGCACCAATAACAGTAATACAACCTCATGAGTCCCTAAAGTAACCATCTATGTATTTTTATTTTAATGATGTCAGTTTGGATTTTTTGGTAACTATGGGGGAGGGGGAAGAAGGGGTTAATACATTTTGGGGATGTGTTTGAAAAGTATTTTAATTTTACTTTACACTATTTTGTGTAACCAGGAAGTGTTAGTTAGAGATTAAACAATCAACATTGTTATCTTATTTTAGTCCATTATCTGGGAACTTATTTAGGAGAAATCCTTATACAGAAGGTGTGCTGATCCATTATTAAAAATTTGTATGGTCCCTTGGTGGAGATTAGGTCACTGCGCTATACAGACCTTATAAAATTAGTCTGTTAGTCTCTGATAAGCCTTGTCTGTTTACACCTTGTGGTGGGACAATAGTTTAACATAAAAATTGCACTGGTAATTATAATGAACCCGGTAAAGGTTCTAATCTAACCAAAATGTATAAATGTTATGCCTGGTGTTCCAATATAATGACTTTATCACTTTAAATCCATGAGACGCTAGTATCTTAAATAAAGTCCCCACTCTTCAGGGCACTAATTTGTCCAGGCATCAGTATAAACTTCACAAATAGCGTTGCTAGATTTTGTATATAGAGTTGTTTTTAGAAGCTAATGGGATACCCTTTAAAACAGAAGCTGGAGAGCAGGAAGCACAGAAATGAGTTTTCAATGAAGCCACTGCTACGCCCACTGAGTTGTTCTGTACAACCCTGCCATTTTAAAGCACAGAAAATTGCTATTTAGCCTGTGTTAATTACATTTTATTTTATGTAACTATTATGTCTGTTTAAAATCATCATTTGGTTTGACATTATGAATTACAGAGCTTCTACATCCTGACACACAAATAGAAGGCTGCTTTAAAATCTAGTTAACCCACAAAGTAAAAAGTTCATTCCAGCTGCCGATCCAGAAAATTGCCCGCCAGGAAACATGGCGTCTATTTATATAAAATGGTGAGGTTGTAAACCAGTTGGGCTAATGTAGAAGCGATTGAAGGTGTTCAACTGCACAGAATCTTTACAAATGATATAGGTAGATAACTAGATCTAGTATTCTGTATCTACATTTTTGGGTCTTCAGTGGTTCCTAAGACCCATGATAACACTTATCACAAAGTGGTTTTGAACAGGAGGTTTATTCATGTATAAAGAGGATGGAGCAGAACAAGTATACTTTAGAGCAAGGGTCTCAAACTCGCGGCCCGCGGGCCATTTGCAGCCCTCGATACAATATTTTGTGGCCCTCACCGGCAAAAGCTTCCTTATAGTTTGCTTCAGTGCTCCCAAGTAATCCGCCGCATCCCCACCGCTAAACGAGGGCTGCAGAGCCCCCAAATCGCCCCGGGGGCAATCCGCCGGCATTTCCTGGAAGGGGCAGAGCTTTCAGCTTCAGCTCTGCCCCTCCTGACGTCAATCGCTGCACGGATCGCCGCCTCTCCCCGCCCCTCTCTGTGAAGGAAGAGTGAAAGGGGCGGGCAGAGGCGGCGATGCGCCGCGATTGTGAAATTCCTTATGCGGCCCAGCCTCATCCTGACTTTGCCTCCTGCGGCCCCGCAGGTAAATTGAGTTTGAGACCCCTGCTTTAGAGAGACATCAGTAATGTGATGTGAGACATTATTGTATGTAAAATAGGTCAAGATGCAAACTGACAAGTCCAGGTTCATCATGTGACCTGCAAGATGGCACAGTACGGGTCAAAGCTGGTCAACCCTTTTAATTGTCTAGATCAGGGTTTCTCAACCTTGTCCTCAAGTACCTCCAACAGTGCAGAAAAACAATCACAGGTGAAGTCGTTAGTGTCTCAGCAGAGCTCATAACAACCTCTGTGTTTCCACAAAACATGTTGTTGGTACTTGAGGACTGAGCTGAAAAACCCTGCTCTAGATGCTGTAACCAGCTGCAAGAAATAGTCTTGCCTAATAGATAACTGAAGTAAAAGCATGAATTGTTGCCATTAGTCACTCAGGAACACAAGGCTATGAAGATTCTTAGGGCCGCATTTACACATGGCCATAGTGTTGCCATTCTCCACCCCCAATGCCAAAAACTACATTCATATGACGCTGCGGCAGAGTGCGCTGACAGGGTCATATGTAAAGCGCCCCGCGATGTACATCATTGGGATTCCTTGTCATATTTGTGTTGTTCCACGCATGCACGCCGCCAATAAATGTAACATTTTTGGGTCGCCTATTGACTTCCATGCATTCCACCGACAATGTGTCGTAGCGGAAGTCAGATGGTAACACGCTGTTGACATTGTGGCGGGTCGGTGGGCGATCGGGAACTTCCACCGCAAAACAACATGGTAAGTGTGCTAATCCCCTTAGACTTTTAATGCTGTTGCTTTACCCTGCATGCAGAAAGGTGTAAAAGGGGCCTAAAAAGTGACACTGTCAATAGTGACAGCTGTTCACAAGGCACGTCTATTAGCAGAACCTAGTCTCCACAACTAAACTGCCTGTGTGACATGGCACTAATGCTGGCAAGGAAATTAGCTACTGAAACTTCATAACGCTAATGCCTAAAAAGAAAATCCTACAGCAGGGTGACTCAGGTGGAACAAGAACCGTAGCTGGAAGGGTGGAGCTCACAAAGATGAAAAAACATAACTACCTCTTCAAATCACTAAGATCTTCCAATCCAAATAAATGACCCAGGTGAAGAAGCATCTTCCTTCCACAAACATTGGGACATCAGCATGAATGTCGCTGAAGCAGTCTGTGCAAACTTACTGAAAAGTAGCATGAAAACGGCTAAAACCATGAATGGAAGTGTTCAGTGAATGCCAAGATACTGAGTTCCTGCTCCCAATACTACAAACCTCCCAGAAATACTGAAGCCTCACAGTTCCAGCGACAGAATGACATAATGGAGAGCAGTTTTCCCATGAGGTTGCAGCTGCTATTTGAAAATAAGATCCGGGACCATTCGCAGTATACACAGCTCTTTCTTTTCAAATTAGTTGTTAATTAGTTCTATCATGGTGTGTGAACCAGAGTATCTGTACACCTGATCTCTAATGCTGTGGTCTTTCTGTACAGACCCTATTAACCCTATGCACGCTATCCAATTTGCTTCAGAAACCCGGACCCAGCTATCCAGAAAGGCATACCGTTTTACTCCAGTACAATTTTGGCCAAACAGGCAGTTTTTTCTGCATGTGACAGTCACACAAGACCATGTGACTGATTTGCAAGTCTCTGATTGGCTGGGCTCAATCATACATCACCTCTGCCATCTGTACTGGGACCTGATGATGTGATTGCGACCAGCTAGTCAGAGACTTTTAAATCTTATTTGTAAGGCCATGTTGTTTTAGGTTCCACAGGATTTATACTATATTAGAGTTCATCCAGGGGAAATTAGTCATCTCTACCTTGAACTCATGATTTTCTATGTTTTCCAGATAAGTAAAGCCTCACTTTGGCCCGGGCAAATTTCTTTATAGTACATGTTTTAGCATAATTATTATCAGAGATGGACATATGAATATGAAATCCAAGAGCTGGTAGAAAATTTTGAAGTCAACTAAAGAAAAACTCAAAAATTAGGTGCCACCTGTAATACAACTATTGAACTATTCCACTGACCATCTATAGAAAAACTGAAGTGAAAATAAATGTATGAGATAATTTATAGGTAGCACTAATGATAAATCGAACATAAGTAACATAGAACTTAGTGTCCTGAGGAGCCTTGGTGTCCTGAGGAGGCGTGACTACACGCGAAACAGCTGTTGACACAGGCAGCTTGCAACTCGTTGCTTATGTAACCGTGCTTTAATAAACTACCTCTTGCTTTGGAGTGCCGGAGTCCGTTCTCTTCATTCATCTAAGTAACATAGAACTGATTGTCAAATTTTTATTTTCAGTTTAATGACTTCATTTTTAAGATTTGACTCTAAATAGCAGCTGTGAAAGTCTTCTGCAAAATCTTCCTTTTTGAACTGTAAAACAAACAGGAGTAATGACCCTTTGAACCGTACCCCACTGAAACCTTATCATCAGCCTTTTTCCCTGCTCATAGCCTTTTATTTACAGTACAGTAAACCTGGATAACAACTCTAGTTTGCTAACTCATGCTGTACTAGAAAACAGAAAGTGACTTCAGACAATTTCTTATTAGGACTAGCACAGGATAGTAATAGGATATACCTATGATCATCTCATGTCAAATTTCACTTCAAGTAAGCTTTAATGTATAGGTTTAAATATTTGCCACAAAAAACCCTATATGTCCTGAAAAATATATACCAAGGTTGCCTTTGTTGTATAAACATTACATAAGAGATAGCGAGACAGTGCCCCTTATTAATTTTACTATTTCCTATTAGTTTTCACCTAGGTACTATTTTCACACATCATCAATAAAATGCCCTTAACGTGACATGTGACATGATGAGATAGACATGGGTATGTACAGTACCTAGCACACAAATAACTATTCTGTGTTCCTTTTTTTCTTTCTCTGCCTGAAAGAATTAAATATCAGATATGTAAGTGGCAGACAGAAAGTGACTACAGCGTGTCCCTCATTGATCAGAAATTCCCCTTTTTATCTCTTTCTTGCTCTCAGAAGCCATTTTCTGCTAGGAAAGTGTTGTATAGTTAGAATTTCTTATCAGTGGGGGTCATAGTGTAGCCACTTCCTGTCTGAGTAAAGACGGAGTCAGCCACTTACATACCTGATATTTAGCTCTTTCAAACAGAGAAAGAAAAAACGGACCACAGCATAGTTATTTGTGTGCTAGGCACTGTACATACCCATGTATATCTCATGTCACTTCGGGTATCCTTTAAAGGGAACCTAAACTGAGATGGATATGTATGTTTCCTTTCAAACCATACCAGTTGCCTGGCAGTCCAGCTGATCTCTTTGGCTGCAGAAGTGATTGAATCACAGACCTGAAACAAGCATGCAGCTAACCCAGTCTGACTTCAGTCAGAGCACCTGATCTGCATGCTTGTTGAGGGGCTGTGGCTAAAAGTATTAGAGGCACAGAATCAGCAGAAGAGTCCGGCAACTGGCATTATTTTAAAAGGAAAAATCCACATCCTTCTCAGTTTAGGTTCCCTTTAAAGAGAACCTGAGGTGGGTTTGTGAAATCATATTAGGACACAGAGGCACGTTCTATATACAATGCCCAGCCTCTGGGTCCTTACAGTGTGCTTCCAGCAGAGCCCCGGGGCGAGCCTGGATGCACACTGTAAGGACACAGAGGCTGGGCATTGTATACAGAACGTGCCTCTGTGTCCTAGTATGATTTCACAAACCCACCTCAGGTTCTCTTTAAATCCACCAGCAGGCAAGAAACTACTCAATAACTTTTACTTACTTTTTTACCTACTTTTTGGTACTTTTTCAATTGCAGAGTGCTATCGTTATTTTAAACAGAAGATGAAAAGTGATCTACTGGGAGAAAACTTAGGAGAAAAAGTGAATTGGATCCGGCCCAGTGTGTCAAACCATTAAAAGCACAAATACGGGCGCGGTACTGAAAGATGCTTGTAGTAGCAAAGTGGTTAAATTACTTATGGCTACCTGGTTCCTGGGATCTGACCAGCCCTGATTATTTTAGTCTTGTATGTCCCCTGTTTAGTGAGGCAGACAGAGCACTGTCTCTCTATAACTCTATAAAAATAATCTAGGACAGGAGTGAAAGTTAATAAGTTACAGTGAATGAGCTGGCACCAGTTCCAGCATGGTTAAGAGGCACAACTTACCAGGACAACAACATTGGTACAGTTCGTAAGAGCCCAGATGTCATTTTAATATACAAGAAGTCTCATAAGACAATTCATACATGTCTGCAGCAGCCTGTCATTGTTAAAAAAGACTCTGCACTTTCACATACACGGCAGCCAGTAGCACAGAAACATTTCTTAAACTCTTTTGACGACCAGCTAACGCCGATTGGCGTAAACTGGTTGTCTGTGGGTTTCCATGGAAACGTTTCATGTCAGTTCACGGAGGGTGTCTCTGTGAACTGCCTGCAAGCCTCCGATCGCGGCTCGCAGGCGAAATGTAAACACGCGGGGAAGAAATCCCCGGTGTTTACAGTGCACGGCGCTGCAGCTGCGCCGTAAGGGAGATCGGCGATCCCCGGCCTCTGATAGGCCGGGGATTGCCGCCGTCTGATAGGCTGAAGCCTATCAGAGGCGGTACAGGACGTATCGCCATCCTGTACCGCCTACAGAGCCAGGGAGAGGGAGGGAAGGATAGGGAGGGGGGGGGGGGGAATAGCGCTGCGGAGGAGGGCTTTGAGGAACCCCCCCCCCCCCGCAAGGCACAGCAGAGCGGCGGCGATCAGCCCCCCAGCAGGACATCCCCCTAGTGGGGAAAAAAGGGGGGGGAAGTCTGATCGCCCTGCCTGCAATACGATCTGTGCTGGGGGCTGAAGAGCCCACCCAGCACAGATCAATAGGAAACCACTTGGTCGGCAAGTGGTTAAAACACAACATATTTTCCACAGGTTGTACTGGAGTTTAAGGCCACCCACAATTCATCAATGTTCTTTATAAAGATGGTAGGTGGTGAGCAGTTTGTCCTTCTTCAGGCCAGAACTCAATGTACAGTACTTTACAACAAGGCTAACATATAGCTACACATAAGCTTCGTACCCATGACAAACTCAGCAGAGGCAGCCTGCTGGCAAACCAGTGTACTGTATGTACAGCTGCCCCAATGCTGGGGACATCAGACTTGGAAACACAGTACTGGTCAATAACAAGTTAGGCAACTGTATACAATACCAAGCAGCAGCAGCTAAAGCAAATACAGGGTTTGGACAAAATAATGGAAACACCTAACATTTTGGCATCATAATCTTTGAACATGTTTTAAGCAATCAAAACTTGACATATGTTAATTTTTTTTTGTTTATTATTTTTGTTCTTTGATATGTTTAATAAAATAATTGTTTTTTTTACAGATATTTAAACAAAAAATGGTTATAATTTATAAAAAATGGCAAATCTCTCAGACTTTCAAAGAGGCCAAAGTGTTGGTGCTTGTATGGCAGGCGCTACCGTAATAGAAAGTGCCCGAATGCTTGGCATTTCAAGAGGTACTGTCGCAAAAGTAATGACTGCCTTTGAAAGAGAAGGAAAAACATCCTCAGCAAAGCACAGTTGTGGCCGAAAGTCGAAGTTGTCTGAGAGAGACCGTCTGACTCTAAATCAAATTGTTAGAAAAGTTCGCAAAACCACGGCTCCTGGAATCACTGCAGAGCTGAATAAACACCTACAGAATCCAGTTTCCACAAAAACTGTTCGTTGGGAGCTGCACAAATCTGGATTCCACGGAAGAACTGCAATTAGAAAACCTCTGCTCTCAAAGACTATAATGATCGCTGCTGCAGCAGGTGTTGCTGGAAGTAGTAGTGCTGCAGCTCAGGCAGTTCTGATGTCTTTCCATGCAAGCTGCATAGCTTTGTCTGTCTTTTCCTGCTGTCAGCTTGTGACTGATTATCATTCACCTGTGGGGGAATCTGCATGTCTGCTCCCATTGGATGACCTCAGTATAAAGATCTGCTTCCTGCAGGGTTTCCTTGGGTTTTCATAGCTTCAGTTTAAGCCTGTCTTGCTGTCGCTTCAGCCCTCGATCGTGTTTCTTGTTCTAAAGATACTTTGCTGGTCTTTGCATCATATATTGGTTCATTGCCAATATATATGCATACCAGCACGTTTATTATTTTCCTTGTATTTGTGTTACGTTGATACATCAGTGTCGCTGATGTATACGTACACGAACTGTTTATATCCTGTGTGCAGTTAGTCAGCTTTCCAGCACGTTTTGGTAGGTTGCGCGTACCGTGACCACCCGTGCTGAGGTAGTTACCCTGCTCCTGGTTCTGTTTGTGGATTGCGTTCATCTCTGCGAAGAGATAACGAATCCTTCTGAATCCTGTTCTGTTACCGTTTGTGGATTGCGTTCATCTCTGCGAGGAGATAACGAATCCTTCTGAATCCTGTCCTGTTACCGTTTGTGGATTGCGTTCATCTCTGCGAAGAGATAACGAATCCTTCTGAATCCTGTTCTGTTACTGTTTGTGGATTGCGTTCATCTCTGCGAAGAGATAACGAATCCTTCTGAATCCTGTTCTGTTACCGTTTGTGGATTGCGTTCATCTCTGCGAAGAGATAGCGAATCCTTCTGAGTCCTGTTCCCTGTATTACTCCATTCCTAGTCAGCGTTCCTGCTTATGTCATATATCGGTTCATTGCCGATATATACATATGTTAGTCAGACGTTACAAATAGTTTCATTGATAGCTGTAATTGTAATACGCTAGGAAAACATACTTATTGTATATTTATCTGTGTTACGTTCATCTATCTTAATCCTGCTATTTCCTGACTATCCTGTCCTGTCTTTGTGAGGCACGCCATCGCCGCATCGCATTGGCTGCCTCATTCCAGTCTGTCTGGTTTTGGACGCTTGCTGTCGCTAAGTAGCCGCTAGCTAGCAAGCGTTCATTCTGTCTACCTGTCCTGATCTCCTCAGTTCTGGTTTATGCGCTCAGCGCTACTTTGCGCTGAGACGTTATAACGAAAGCATTGTTTGTGGCTGTCAGATCTGCACCGGCTCTGTGCGCCACAATCTCCTATTGGAGTCAGTCCTCCCCTCCACTATACTAGGGATAGCCTGTTTCCTTGTGCTAGTGTGTGTACCTCCTCCACGCCAGCTCATGCGTTGCATGCTGACTGTGGAGAATACACCACCAAGCCTTACAAAGACAAATGTTTCAAAGCGTTTAGAATGGTGTAGAAACCACCAGAATTGGTCCGTCGAGCAGTGGAAAAATGTGATTTTCTGTGACGAATCATTGTTTACCTTATTTCCGACCTCCGGCCGAGTGTACGTTTGGAGACAGCCGAAAAAAAATTTTTTTTTTTGCCTCAGGCGGCAAATAGTCTAGGGCCGGCCCTGGTTATAAGAGATTCATGTAAGAAGTCGATTTCTGCAGCCATCATCTCTAAAAGAACTGGAGGGTGTTTTAACTGAAGAATGGGCTAAAATTCCTTTGGATTCACAATTTGTATGAATCAATAACTTGGAGAACTGAGCCTGTAATTGCCGCAAAAGGTGGACCTACAGCATATTAAAATATATTTAGTTAATTTTCAAGGTGTTTGCATAATTTTGTCAAACCCCTGTACATTTGTGGGATGCATAATCTGGGGAGGAAAAAATCATGAGATGAGAGTATACTACTCCCTTAGTATAGATCACTTGTGAGGTCACATCTGGAGTTTGGGATACAGTTTTAGGCACCACACTATACTAAGGACATGGACATTACCGTATTTTTCGGACTATAAGACGCACTTTTCCTCCCCCAGAAGTGGGGAGAAAAATTCCCTGCGTCTTATAGTCCGAATGCACCAATTTTTGCCCAGCACCAGCCCCTGATTGTTCCCTGTCCCGAGGTCCTGCCAGTCCCCTGTCCCTGCGTATGTCATTTTCCCTTCCTAGAACATTGCATTGTATTCTTTAAGGCACTTTGCTTTGCGGGGAGATCAGGACTCTGAAAACACGTGGCATCAGATTTTGCTGCCATGTGTCCGTGTTACCATGCGTCCGGGGATGCCCACGTGTATCTCCCCACTTCATCTTACAGCAATGCTGGGGACTCCGCGGCGGTGACTTTGTGCATGACGACCCATTGTGGAGATATATAGTGGTAACAGCCGCCAGAACAGCGCTCGGGGGTCCGCGTTCGCAGCTACTCTCCCCTCCCTTCACTTCCGCTTACGTCACTATGCGGAAGTGAAGGGAGGGGAGACTGTAGCTGCGAACGCGGACCCCCGAGCGGCTGTTCTGGCGGCTGTTACCACTATATATCTCCACAATGGGTCGTCATGCACAAAGTCACCGCCGCGGAGTCCCCAGCATTGCTGTAAGATGAAGTGGGGAGATACACGTGGGCATCCCCGGAGGCATGGTAACACGGACACATGGCAGCAAAATCTGATGCCACGTGTTTTCAGAGTCCTGATCTCCCCGCAATGCAAAGTGCAGCGTCTAGCAGCGGCCATTAGATGTTCCTTTGGATACCTAGAGATGATCAGCTGCACAAGGTAGATGGAGGAGATGAGCGCGCCGGCTAGATTAGGTGAGTTTCCCTGCAGGTGTAGTGTAATGTAGCTGGGGGAAGGAGGCAGTAGGGGGTAGTGTAGTGTAACGCAGCTGGGGGGAGGGGCAGCAGGGGTTAGTGTAATGTAGTGTGTAGTGAAGTATAATGTACCTGGGGGGCAGCCTGGGAAGTCTAGTGAAGTGTAACGCAGCTGGGGGGGGGGGGGCAGCAGGGGATTATTGTAATGTAGTGTGTAGTGAAGTATAATGCAAATGGGGGGGGCAGCCTGGGAAGTCTAGTGTGTAGTGAAGTGTAACGCAGCTGGGGGGAGGGGCAGCAGGGGTTAGTATAATGTAGTGTGTAGAGAAGTGTAATGTAGCTGGAGGGGGGGGGGAAGCAAGAGTTAGTGCAGGTGGGTATGGTAGCTTAGAGACATCTTGGGGCAAAAGGTCTACAAGACGCCCCTGACACATAGACGCATCTAGGTTTAGTATATATATTTTTTCCCTGATATTTGCCCTCTAAATTTAGGTGCGTCTTATAGTCCGAAAAATACGGTAATTATCTTACAGGATACGCAAGCTAAATAAGTCTATTAAAATAGAGGTTACCGCAGTATGTGGGCATGAGTTCTAAGGCTTACCGCTCCACCCAGTCACTCCGGCACTGGTCTGTTCTTCTGCAAAACGCCTTGTTATGGGCTGCTATTTAGTCAAGTCACGAAGTTTTAACCTGGACATGTCTGATCTACCCCCTTTGTACTGCAGTCTGGTTGGGAGCATAAACAATGGGAAGGCAGGAGCTAGGGGGGCGTGGACACAAAAGGTGCAGATCGGACAAACTGCATTTTGGAGGCGATTAGGCAACAATGTAAAGTATAGGAAAATGTAAAATAGCTGAACAAAAGCAGTTCACTTCCAGGTAAAGTGTACTTCCTGTTTTGCCACAAGAACTACAAAATCCCTAAATGCTCCAAAATCACTAGACAGAAAAAGAAAATCGCTAGGCACATGCTGGTAATCGCTCCAGCAAATTGCTACAAAAAGCACTAAGCTTTTGCAATTATGGTTAACGATTTCTGGTGTGAACTAGTCCTTAACCTTCCTGGCGTTATGGACGAGCTCAGGAGGCTGACGCTCAGGCCCTGCTGGGCCGATTTTCATGAAATAAAAGGCAGCACACGCAGTCGGCACTTTGCCAGCCGCGTGTGCTACCTGATCGCCGATCCGCCGCGTGCAGCGGCAAAAGAGGGTCCCCCCAGCCGCCTGAGCCCAGCGTCGCCGGAACAAACAGTTCCGGCCAGCGCTAAGGGCTGGATCGGAGGCGGCTGACGTCAAGACGTCGGCTGACGTCCAAGACGTCACTCCGCTCGTCGCCATGGCGACGAGGTAAGCGAAACAAGGAAGGCTGCTCATTGCAGCCTTCCTTGTTACTTCTGGTCGCCGGAGGCGATCAGAAGAACGCATCCGGAGCGCCCTCTAGTGGGCTTTCATGCAGCCAACTTTCAGTTGGCTGCATGAAATAGTTTTTTTTAATTAAAAAAAAAAACTCCCGCAGCCGCCCTGGCGATATTAACCTCCTTAGCGGTAACCCCGTGTGTGACACGGGGTAAGCCGCCGGAGGGTGCCGCTCAGGCCCTGCTGGGCCGTTTTACCTTATTTTTTTTTTTGCTGGACGCAGCTAGCACTTTGCTAGCTGCGCCAGCACACTGATCGCCGTCGGCCTGCGCCCGATCGCCGCTACCCGTTGCGGCGCGCAGGGCCCCCCCCCCCAGACCCCGTGCGCTGCCTGGCCAATCAGTGCCAGGCAGCGCCGAGGGGTGGATCGGGACTCCCAATGACTCGCCATGGCGACGGGGGAAGCCCTCCAGGAAATCCCGTTCTTTGAACGGGATTTCCGAAGGCTCGCTACATGATTTTAAAAAAAAAAAAATGCTGCGCTGCCCCCTGGCGGAATTTTTCATACCGCCAGGGGGGTTAATAGAACGCCAGGGTGGTTAAAGGACGGGCCTGTACTGTTAGCCAACCCAGATCTGCCACATTACAATTTGCCAACATTTTTAAATTATGCTCGCAATTTATTTTAGACATAGCATACCTGTATGTGATGATGATAGTTCTATGTCACAGCATACAGGTGATCTGCATATGTTACTTAGAGATTGTGGGATTGTGGTGCGGCGCAAATGCACAGACCGACAGGCATCCAAGTGACGTACTTCCTGTCCAGCAGGGTGTCTGTCACTAAGCAGGGGGCGGGCCTTTGCATATGACCCTGTCGCTGCACCTTGGTGCAGGGTCATATGAAGCCTTGTTTCTGCGGTCGCATCGCAAGCATTCAGTGTAAAACTGCTCCCCATACTGGAAATTATCCTGATGTACAAAACAAGCTAGAACTATAGAAATTTAGGGGAAAGCATATAACAATAAAAGGCACTTTCTACCGCGAGAAGACTGAAACATGTTTATGTCTGTGTATACCAGGCAAGTCATAGTCTGGCTAAGGACCACATTTGTTTTACACTTCAGTCTGGCTTATGTAAATCCTCTTACAAAACGAGAATGACCTCAAATGATCTGAAAGAGCACAACCTGCAGATCAAAACATGCCAAAATAAGACAGAAGCATAGCATTGCACAATAAAAAGCAAGGAAAACAGATTCGTGCAAAATTGTTCAACAGTTGGGCTTAAAAGTGCAGCATTGCCATTTTAAAACACAATATTTGCCAGTATTCACGCAAAATAATAATTTTAAGGTCTTTACTATGTTAAGTTGTTCTTCATTGTTTTGTTGCTTTTATTTTGTTACTTTCATGCATACCTTTGCAGATTCTTTCTATGTACAACATGAGAATACGTACAACAGGAGAATTCTTCTTAATAAAAATGATTGTTGCAAAAAAATAAAATAAAAATATTTACTGTACAAACTGTCCCTTCTAACCGATGTCCAAATAAGCTACAATAAACTGAAATAAGGGAATATAGAGTCTATCTCCTGATCAAATTGTCACCTATCTGGATGTGAAGTTAATCTTTCAGCTTCTGAGTCACACATCTAGTAAGAGCAGGCAGCCAATCAGAACACCCGAACTGCATATTCCTCCTGGATCACTGGGATGGGGTTACCTTATTATGATTAGAACCATCTATCCATTGTGTACAATTGTGTAGGTCCAACCTGTGGCACCAAAAAAGACCTGGCATGTCTAGGAATGAAATTCACAAGACATCTGAAGATATCCTGGGGTATCTGGTGTAAGATGTTGGCAGCAGATCCTTTAGAACTCCTAATGCTAAGTACACACCATACAATTTTCTGGTCTTTATTAATCATTCTTTCAATCATTTTTTTAAAATTGATTTTCATAGAACTGAACAAAACTCGTTCGAAAAAAATGCTAAAAAAAAAATAGGAAAATCGAAAAATCTATTGAAATTTACATCACACATGTTGGAAATAATCGATCTGGCAGGTAAATCAGCTAAGAAAATTGTATGGTGTGTACCTAGCATAAAACTGTTAAAGCACAAAACATTGAAAATGTGTTTTTAATGCTTTATTTCCTTTGTGTTATTTTGTAGATTTGTGCTTTTCTTTTCAGCAGGCCACACACCAAATGCATTGGCGTGAACACTTTAGCAACTGACGTGCATATACTGTATGTTTAGTCATGTAAGCTGCATGGTGAGACCTCCAAGGACCAGACATGTATTTTTCAGCACATCCCACAAATAGTCCACTGCAAGTCTCATGCTTTGCCCTATTCATCTATTCTCTGCTACCGGCATCAGATCTATTCCTACCAGTTTTTATGCATATACTGGTAGTTTTAATAGGCAGCCAGTTAGGCAGAAACTGTGAGGATAGCCTATGATCCCAGTCAGTTCTGATATAGCTATTTCCTGACTCCAGGAATCGGTGATAGCCCTATGGCAGAGACGCATCACTGTGGATCACAGGCTGCCATTCACTTCAACATCCAACACAAAAACACACATACTATCCAATTAAATAGCAAATTATTTAATAGTTGATTTAAGTCACAAAACACTTGGAACAATTCTCATTTACACTAGGATAAGACCAGTGGGAAGCCAAGTACAATATGAAGAAACTGAACCAGCTGCAGAATATTACCAGCTGCTCTTCAAACAAGCAAAAGACAAGTATCTGGGGGATTTCTTTTTCATACTCCACCCCACAAGTCATGCAACACTTTTCCGGCAATGAAAGATTATAGTCAAATACATATAAAATACAGCCATTTACTGCTTGAATTCCATATATAGTCTTTACCAATCTCAAACAGGCTATTTTCTCCACTGGCTTGGACTAAGTGGACCAGAGCTCTTGCAAAGAATAGACTGAAAACTGTTCATTCCACATACAAATGCTATAGAAATTGGCTTAACTGAGCTATGTTTGTTGGTTTATTTAGATACAGTTGAGTGTAACAAGTGTGTAATCAGTAGGCATGACTCACAGGCACTGGTCAGAGCTGGCTGTACAGAAAAGACAGATGCTTTAACCCTTCCTTTTCTCCCTGAAAGCTCATCCAGTAAATTTTCAGGGCTTTTTTTGTTGGATTTCTGAGTAACAAGAATTTTTTTCCAGAATAGTTTTCATCCTGTCCCTTATATTTTAGACCAGAGAGGAAGTTTTGACCTCAGATCCACTTTAAGCTTGGTACACAAGCTAGATGAAACGTCCTATAACGATCGCCTCTGCTGAGAATTGAACGTGTGTACTGTACACATCTGTACTGTGTTGGCCCTGCAATGTAGAAGGATTAGTACAGATCCCCACTTGGCAACAATCCTTGTACAAGTGTACGAACCTTTGGTCTCTGGCCTGCCAACAAGCCCACACTACTTTATGTGCACACCAAGCTACAATGCAGCTGACTTCCCTTAAAACAGGAGTCCACAAACCTTTCCTAGTGGGTCCTCAACTGCCAAATGCTAAAGCCTCCAGACCTTACCAATTGATCCAAGGGTTCCTTAACGGATATTTTTCAATTAATTTATGGGACTCGATCCCTCAGGCAACAGTTTGGGTCCAATGCTGTAGTGGAGCATTCTGGAGCTGTGGAGGGGAGGGGGTAGAGGGCCAATGGTGCGCTGCACCCTAGAGCAGGCGGGGTGAGTGGGGGGTAGAATGCCCTCTGCCTGCTTTTGAAAACACATGCATTTCCCCACAGCAGTTCCATTGCCGTGTTCCTACCAATGAATTGTGAGTCACTATTTCATAAGCACACTGCTGCATGCATTTCTGTTTGCTAAACGTGTGTATTTAATGTTAAGACCATGGCATCAAACACATCCACTGCAAAAACCACAAGCCGATGAGAAAAAGAAAAGTAGATGCACATGCAGCACATTTTGTTCATCCACACCTATACATTTCAGTGGGCAAGCAGGTCTCTGTTTATGACTAAATATTCTATATGAACAATCTGTATTGGTTTGTAGTTTGGAGTTTTCTCTTTTAGTGAAGGACATATTAATTTCACATTGCACAGCTGTAACAGCTTCTTTTCCCCTCAGATCACGTAAACATGGTATGTTCGCCATGCAGTTACTGTATATCTCCATGCAGCAGTTTGGAACATGCCATTTCTTCCTGCTAGCACACCAGGGTTATGTGGGAAAATGATTGTGTGGCTTTATATTCTCAATGAAAGTGACCTCTGCATATCATATGTTTAGATTTTGTGGCTGTGTAGATGGGATGAGCAGGAGGGGATTGCAAAACTGGTCACAAAACTGCTCTTCCGTATCCTGGGAATATAGGCTTTCTGCTATAAATAATTGTGACTGCGGGATGCGGGAATACTACAGCAATTTGCTTGTTCTAGCCAGAATGTGCCTGGAATAGCATGATGAGTTAGACAGAAGAGACGATCCTGTTTGCACTGGACTTCCTCTGCAGGATATTCTATTTAGGCTGCCAGAGACTCCCAATTCATTAGCTCAGAAGAATAGAATTTGTACAAGAGAATCAGGATCATTGACATTGGTTAAGCTAAACCCAACAAAAATGAAAGTCTATCAAGCCATTGAATGAGAGAGGAGAGCCATTTGGCATGTGCACCTTCCTGAGCAAAGTGCAGCAGTAAGCCCCGTCCTAATTAATTGCTTCCTGTCAGAAAATCTCATACACTTTGTGAGGCATCATTTTATGTCCTGTAAACAACATAAATGTGTCTGCACCAAAATATTCCTGTAATTCTCATTCTGAATATGATTTTCTAATTCTGGAACAGCTAGTGAATTTTGTGCTGCTTGTTTTTGATGCTTGAGGGAGCAGCTTCAAACAGGCAGGGTAAGGAGGGGATCAATAGCCTTGTTTACTGTGGTCATTTAAAGATCTAGAGTACACATCTTTAAATGACAGATCCAGGCGGTTTTACACATTATAGATTCTTGTCTGAGATAACCCTATATGGCCACCTTACAGAGTTTTCTCTAGCGTGTGTACAAAAGTACCCTTGTGCCACAGCAGGTCAACCAAACCTTGGAGAACGTATGGCAGCTATATATGTGTTGATATCTCTGCTACTTTGAATCTGTCATGTGTCGGTCCCTGGTGTTTACTGGTGGGATACTTCACGTCACGTAATGAGATGAATAAGAGCATTCATCACACGTCATTTACCATCGATCGCCATCATTTAGTCCAGCGCTGTGGACGATCCATAGTTCCCGAACGGTACATGCAGCTTCAGGCGTCTACGGTGTCTGTATCCCCCTACGGCTCAAAATGTGACCACAAATGATGCCAATACTTTTCTGCACAATAGCAAAAAAAGAGTTTGGCCACTGCAACACGAGCCAGCGGCAGCTGGCCATGTAAATCGGCCCACTGTGAAACGAGCCGACAGTAGCTGGTCATGTGAAACGGGCCACTGTGAAATGAGCCGGCATTAGCTGGCCATGTGAACTGGCCCACTGTGAAACGAGCCGGCAGTAGTTGACCATGTGAACTGGCCCACTGTGAAATGAACTGACAGCAGCTGGCCATGTGAACCGGCCCACTGTGAAACAGGCCGGCAAAAGTTGGCCATGCAAACCGGCAGCGGCTGCCCATGTGAACCAGCCCAAAGCGAAACAAGCCAGCAGCAGCTGGCCATGTGAACCGGTCCACAAGTAAACAAAAATACAGAGGAAAAAAAAATCTAGGTTAAAATAAACAGAACAGCACAGCTTTCACCGTACTTTTTACTGTAGCTCGTTTATTACATTAGCAGATTCTAAAAAGATTCTCCACCTATAAAAAACAAACAAGTTACAGTACAGACATCTGCATAAAATAGCAACACACCCCATCAGTTACAAATCACCTCCATACATTTCCTCTTTAATCTCCAGATACCTCCCCGGCCGGACCCTCCGTTCCTCACAGCCTAGTCCTCCAGCCTAGTCACCTCCTCTCACTCTCGCATCCAAGACTTCTCACAGGCTATCCCTTTTCTTTGGAACGCTCTCCCTCAGCCGATTCATCATGCCACGAGTCTAGAAACCTTCAAACGTACTCTGAAAACACACCTGTTCAGAAAAGCCTATAATTTGCTATAGGCAGCACTGAAGTCTCACCCACTAACCCCTGTGTTTCCTTCCCGGTTGTTTCCTTCCCGTTTGTTTCCTCCCTACTACCCTCTAGATTGTAAGCTCGCAAGGGCAGGGACCTACTCCTAGTGTTTCTCATACTGCTGTAATTTTAACATATGCACATGTACCAACTACACATCAACCATGTATGTATTTGTATTTATTCTATTCAATGTCATAGCTGTACAGTGTCTTGTATTTCTTATGTATATTTGGTACCCATTATTTGTTTGCACTATGTACAGCGCTACAGAAGATGTTGGCGCTATATAAATAATAATAATATACAGTATACCAGTATTCCATCAGCTATCATCTTGTAATGGCAGAATATGTCAAAGTTAGGGTTTATATTACTAACAAGCAGTGAAGCTAAACAAACATAATCCAGGTGCCAAAAACCATCCAAGCTTCTTTCCTTCAACCAGTTATGTAAGTAAAATGAAAGAACTGAGGGTTTAGGAACACAGATCCACACAAGCATGCTTTACACTCGGGGAAGAAACAGCTGTTCTTACTGTCTCTGTGCATTTTGTTTCAGCTTTACAACAAGAGGCTGGAAAGCATATTTTTCCTCTAGTCAAATTCTATTTTGTGCACCTTCCCTCTTTTATGAGACATCAAGCAACAATTTTCTTGCAATTACATAACAGCAAATGAGTGCATCAGCAGCAACATTGAGAAAAACAACGCTGCCAGATATTATAAAACAGATCTGTACTTATGTTAGAAAGGATAGTGGGTACCCTGCAAGCTTCAGCTTTCATTGCTGTAGTAATATTGAGAAACACTAGTATGAAGGACCACTTAGTTGACCCAGTTTTAGTTCCAACTTCTACAGTAGACAAGTAGAAGTAGGAAACCGGTGTTAGAATGTCTACTGCAATTACACAGAACGCGAATATAGGAATACAATGTCCTGGCATTATTTATTAATTTATTTGTTGTATTTATAAAGCGCCAACATATTACGCAGAACTGGACATTAGTTTAGGTTGCATACAATATTAAGGGGTGACATACAGCAATATGACAATACAGGAATACAAGAAAAAGCAGATCACGCAGCACAGTAGGAGTACCAGGCAATGCTTAGTCAGTCACTGGATGGAGCATGGAGATTAGGCAAGTTAGGTTCATTCAAATGCATAGCATGGGTGCACAGTAATGGAGGTGCATGATCAGGTAGGACACAAAAGGAGGAGGACCCTGCCCAAAGGTTTACAATCTAGAGGGAGAGGTAGGGACATGAAAGGTAGGGGACCAGAGTTCAGCTGCGGGTTTAGAGCACTTGTGAGGGGTGGTAGGCCAGAGTGAAAAGGTAAGTTTTGAGGGCCTTTTTGAAGATGTTGAAGGAGGGGGCTGCCCTAATGGGTGGAGGAAGGAAATTCCATAGTGTTGGAGCAGCTCTTGAGAAGTCCTGGAGGCGTACATGGGACTGGGTGATGCGGGGGGCGGTCAGGCGAAGTTCATTCCAGGAGCGGAGTGAGCGGCTAGGTGTGTACCTCTGAGTAAGATCGGAAATGTAGTTTGAACAGGTTTTGAGGACAGATTTGTAGGTCAGACACAGGATCTTGACTCTCTTGGATTTCTGGACTGGATAGGAAGCCAGTGGAGGGATTAGCAGCGGGGAGCCACCGTGGTGTAGCGATGGGAGTGGATAATTTTGGCTGCCGCATTCATGATGGACTGCAGCTGGGCTATTCGGGACATAGGGAGACCAGACAGAAAGGCATTGCAGTAGTCAGGGCAGGAAATTATGAGGGCATGGATGAGGAGTTTGGTGGTGGCAGAGGTCAGGGAAGGGCAGATCTTGCAGATGTTACGAGGGTTCAAAGCAATTACATTCTCTCGGATTCTCAACATCATCCACATGGTGCATTAGTACTCCGAAAGAACGGCACTGCTGAAAAGGACACCATCTCCAGGATCACGTGTATGTTACGTCTGTGTATGCCACGCACAAGTCCCTCAAATTATGAAGGAAGGTGTATTCTGGATTGCCAGGTTGCTGACCAGCTATAGATCTCTTTTTAGCAGTCTGGGATACAAGAAATTGTTTTTACTGCTCTTTCCAATTGAGAATGGTGTTCATATATAACATAGCTCAACATAAGGATGGTAGAAAACCACTATCCACAGACAGCAAAAACATCTGCTTTAAAACAGTTTATAAAAAAAATGTTCATGTGATCTAAACAAACGCAAAAAAATCTTGTATTATACCATCATGCAATGTGTGAAACAGTCTATGCCTGTGTTTTAATTTCCAGTTCATGGCACACTACTATCATATTTATAGCTGCTAAGCTGCTGAACATAGTTCATTGTCTGTTATCAGAGATTTTAAGCAGCAGACAGTGTTGCAGCCTTAATAAGATTACTGACAGGAAGTCATCTGTGCGTGAAAAAGCTCTTCCTTCTCAACTGAAATAATTTAATATATCCTAAGTGGAGATAAGTGCCTTAGATTGTTCATGCAGTACTTTTATCCGGATACAGGTGTCATTTAGCTTTTGGGGTCATCGATTCCATTATATTTTGTTACCATGGTTTTTTTTCATTATGCTTCATTTCGTACACTATACTACACTGAGGATGCTGCCTTTCTAAGGTGGGAATATCTGCTTACAGAATATAATGCACAATGTAATCAAACATTGGAAGCACGGTGGTTCTGCTGTGATAGGGACTGCAGTTCTCATGCGTGGCTTTCACAGAACTGACTACTGTAGAAGATCAAATACTTTTTGTTGTGGCCTTACAGGTCAAAACTTCAAAAAGCTCAACTTTTTAATCTTTCTGCTCTTTTGATAAATACTCAGAGACCAAAGCTGCTCTACTTCTAAGCCAGTTCTATACTTGCTTTCAAAATTGTATAATCAAGCCACTCTTTCTATATTCCACAAACCATATTTATGCAGAATTTTCCTAAATTAGGTTACACAGGAGACTTGCTCCTTCTTTCCCCTCAGCAGAGCTTTATTGGTTGTGACAGCGAGTTCATGCAAGCTGCCATATATGAACGGTGTACTGTTATGTTTTGCCGGTCTCCTCTTCCCGACATGGTTAGTACTGAATCCAAACTTGCTAAAGAATGTCTTGAACATACAGCAATAAGTTGCACTAATATTTCTCCATATAGCATTTCTGGTTTTGGTGCTTCACAAATCCATCCATTACAAGCATATCCATTCAACCGATATACCTACTGTATATTCTGGTGTATAAGACTACTGTTTAAACCCTTGAAAATCATCTGAAAAGTTGGAAGTTGTTTTATACGCCGGGTGTCATTGATACAGTGATACGTCCTATCCTGTTCCCAACTCTCAGATCTCGCTGCTGAGGACTATAGTGAAGCGGTGCAGGCACACATGTGCGAGATCTGAGAGGCAAAAAAGGAGGTAAATAGGATACAAGGGTGGGCCAGAAGGGTGAAAGAGGCGTGTTTTATAGGCATTCTTCCAACCACTCTGATAAGCAGGTAGACAAGGAGAGCTGACCAATCCACTTAGGGAGAGTTGACCAATCCAACCAGTCAACCACCTATATACTGTTATATACTGGGTACCACACACAGTACAGCACCAGTATCTGTTCATACATAGCACCACTATATGATGTTTTTTGTTTACTTTTATTTGGTGAGCGTTGGAAGAGGGGTAGTCTTATACAGCAAGTATATCATAAACTCTATATTTTAACTGGAAAAGTTGGGGGGTCGTCTTATACGCCGGAATACACGGTACTTACTTCCCGAGAGGGAAGCCTCTGGAGACTCCTGAAGTTCCATGGAGCTCACCCGCACGACATAGGTGCAGGCAAGCGGCTTGTACAGTAGCACAGAGTCGCTGCTGAAGCTCACTGTAAAAAACAAGCCTGTTCGGCTCTGTGCTAGTGCTAAAACATGCAGGATCCCAGCGCTGGCAAGGCGAGGAGGAGAGCGATGGGGGGAGCCTGAGGAAGATACAGAGTACCCAAATTGGGGTCTTTTTCCCCCTTCAGGTTTACTTTAAATGTTTCCCACCCTCATCTTTATATTGCCACTGCAGCAGCAGTGCCTGTAAGTCAGTACAGATCTTTCCTCCATCATTTGCTCCAGATATTTTTGGCATGGGCCTGCCTCAACCATCCATATGATCTCCCCACCCTGTCATTAGTGCAGAAAGCAGCCAAGTAGTAGCAGAATGGCACCATAACAGAATGGCATGCTTGACTCTTTTGTCAAATGTGATGACATCATTGTGCACATAGATGAGACAGAGGACATGTATGAGCCACAGTGGGGCAGCAATTGGGTATCGGATAGTAAGGCTGTTCAGATCCAGCTTTACAAGTCATTTCAGTTTTCTTGCATTATGCAAATACTTTAAAAGTCATCATGGGAAGAATAGTTCTAACCCATCTATCGAGCGAGAGGGCCAATGCTTTCTTCAGCAAACGTTCAAAGTCTATTATGATCAGGGGAATACAGTATTCCGTTTAATAACTGACACAACTAGGCTATTTTTTAGTTGTACTTTAAAAGGCAGTAAATATGTCTGAGTAGGAGAATAAAACCCAGGTATAAGTAAGCAAAGACGTTACAGCTGTATAATGCTTCATAATCTGTACTTGGTACATTTTTAACTAAAGATGTCATGTTCGCTACTTTCAACAACTGTGAAAACTGAAATACATACTATGTGTCTGGGAAGGTGGTCTAACAATAAGTCATTTGATTGGGCACATCAGTTATTCATGGCTGCATTTCTGTGACGCAATATGAATTGTCCTAAGAGAAGCTAAGTTGCTGTACATGACATTTCTTGCATAGAATCCTAGCAAAGACATGAAATTATTCAGAAATTTAGGAGACCACCAAAAGGGAGCACAATGACACTGTTGTGCATGTACTAATACTTACAATAAACAAGGACAGGCCTCAGTCTGGGTATAAATGTGATGGAAAGTCTACAGCAAAAAATTGTACTTGGACTGGATTGGATTGATACAGTAATTTTAATTAAAGTGCAAAAAAAAATCTTGAATTTTTTAATGGCATGGCTCAGTAAGCATTGCTATCCTCCTAGAAAATGGTTAACCATGATTATGCATTATTGACCTAAACCACAGCAATTATGTCTTGCGCGTCTAGACTGATAAGGCAGAAGCAATTACATAAATGTATATTTTTACCCATAACCTCACATAGACAGGGCATGACATGTTCATAAGTGCAGTTCTGTAGTATATAATAACACTGTGCATCGAGAATATCTATTCCAAAAGTAGAGACAGTAGAGACCTTGATCATTTTTGCAGTTAATGTATTTAGTATGTATTCCCATTTTATCCCCAGTGGAAGCACAATAGAGATGGAACAACAGATGTACAGCGTACGTAAACTTCACAACTGTGCTAAAAAATGAGTCGTTTATCTTGATGACCTACAGTGGTAGTAGCAAGTGTGCACGCTATCTGGTAAGGCCTCTAGGATAATGTGGGTGTTACTCTTAATAAAGGACCACTATCACGAAAAAAGTAAGCAGTTAGAGACACTGAAGCGAAAAAAAAATTATGATATAATGATTTGTATGTGTAGTACAGCTAACAAATAAAACATTAGGAGCAGAGACATAAGTCTAACTGTTTTCAGTACAGGAAGAGTTAAGAAACTCCAGTTGTTATCTCTATGCAAAAAAGCCATTAGGCTCTACGACTTTCAAAGTCCTGGAGAGGGCTGTCTTCTGAAGTTTATCTCAACTGTCAGTGAAGAATTTTCTTTTTCTCTGCCAGATGAGAGGTCATTAGTTCACAGACTGCTCTGAAACAATCATTTAGAATGCTGAGTGTTGTGTAATCTGCACATATTAGAGAATGATGCAATGTTAGAAAAAACACTATATACCTGAAAATAAAAATATGAGAATATTTTCTTTGCTGATAATCTTCTAGTAATTATCCGTAGTACACAACCAATTCATTATATAAAATATTTTTTTCGCTTCAGTGTCTCTTTAAAATCTGACATAACCAACAGGTTTTGGACCAGTTCATCTCCTCATGGGGTTTTCTTTGCTTTCAACAGCATTTCTTGAACAATAGTAGCAAAGTCTTAGGGCCCTTTTCCACTAGAGCGATTGTGATTGCTGAATCGCAAAATCGCAAATTGCTAGTGATTTTTTAAATCGCTAGGGCTGTTACTTTATCATGGAAATCACGAGAAGTATTTTCCACTACAGTGATTCGATTTGGAAAACGCTAATCGCAAATCGCAATCGCTTGCTGGAGCGATTTTTACAATGATAATGCAATGCAAATGAAAATCGCAAATCGCAATCGCATAACAGAATTAGGGCCCTTTTCGACCAGCGCGTTTGCGCTGGCTGAATCGCAAAGACGCAAACCGCTAGCGATTTTACAATCGCTACGGTTTGCTTTTTAACATCGGAATCGCGGTAGGTCATTTCCACTACCGCGATTCGTTTTTTACTTGATCGCGATCGCGCCGCGGAGCGACTTTTGCCGCGATTTTGCTATGCAGTGCATAGCATAGCAAAATCGCGGCTGCGAACGTCGGGGAATCGCCGCTAATTGCGATTCAGCAATCGCTAGCGTTCAGCGTGAACGCTAGCGATTGCTAGTGGAAAAGGTCCCTTAATGAAAAATCGCAATCGCAATCACTGGCGTTTGTGATTTGTGATTGCGATTGCTAGTGGAAAAGGGCCCTTACTGACAAAATAGTGAGCAAGTGATAAGGGAGGCTGGCTGGTATCTTACTATTTTGGCAGTTAAACTGCTGATTAGGAAATGCTGTTGAGAATAAAGAAAACCCTGAGAATCCCCCATGAGGAGACTTGTTGGTTCTGTCAGATTTTAACTACCTACTTTTTTTTGCGATAGTGGTCCTTTAAGTCTGGTGCACACTTTTGGTTATGATTGGCCAATCACAAACCTGTTTTACCTACACAATCTGCTCATAGTGCTCAATATTTAGTAATAGGATCCATTCAAACTTCTCAGTCCGTAATGCGAAAAACCCAACCTGCACAATTTTTCTGGACAGCAGATGCATTTACCACAGAGGCCTGTGGTGGAAATGCATCTGCTCTCGACTTCAACCGGACACAAAACTACATCGGAGTGGACACTGCACTGTATACTCCGAACGAGCAGTTTCTGATCCGGCTCTATGTGAACTGAGCCCATAGGCCTGAGTGAACTAATGTTGTTGTGTCCACTTCTGTCCGCTTTTCAGAATCTGTAACAAAATGTGTCCCTAAAATGCTGCGCAACTGTGTTAGTGGGTTCAGGCCCTAATTTCATCAGCCAGTCAGT